>NC_041398.2:200495230-200717730 GCF_900747795.2 Erpetoichthys calabaricus | reverse complement strand
CCCCCATGTATCACAGCATTGCCTGCCCATGCAGATATTGTGACAAGAAGACTGGGGTAAGGACTGAGGCAAACAACTGAGTGATTTTTAACTGGTAACAAGCTACATTTATGTATAAAAAGACATGTTTGTTCTTCATATTGAAAAGACTTTTCTGAGTTAACAACTGAGGCTGTACTTTTTTCTTCCATCTCCAAGTTTGAAATTTTAAGAATATGTTTGAGCAGGATAAGGATAGCTCCTGATAGTCCTGAAGAACGTTAACTCTTAAACATAAAACATTATATTTAATTGAGTAATGGCTCCACTGTTGTTCAATTTAATTTCACTGTCTGTTTCTTCTCATTCGTGCTTTGTTGAGTTCAAACCACCACAGTATAAATGCAGCATATCAGTTTTCAGAGTGTGTCACAAATGCCAGCACTGTGAATCCCTGCAAGAGTCATTTCCCATCTGTTTGCTGGGTTTGTAATTTTCATTTTATGAACACTGTGCCAGCACCTGTATCATGCGTGTTTCCATTCAGGTTTTGTTCTGCAATACTTCATCCAGCTTCTGACTTTATCTGCAACCGTAAAAAAATATGAAGTCCTCTTCAGTGTGTTGCCTTTGTGGAAACTGTCTATATATGCATTTTCAAGTTTAGTCCAATTCAGGTCCTTCAGGGGTGCTATGGAGCCCATTAACTGAAATTAACCCCCAATTCCTACCTCTTATTATCTTTGCAATTTGTTTCCTAGTAATCCTCATTTTTGTAGTTTAAACAAAAGCCTTTTAAAATTTTAAAAGCTGCTATTATGCTAGGTGTTTCATGTAGCAATGCTACCAAAAAGCAGTGATATTGGCAATTCACACATGTCATCTACCTTAGTAATCCTTAAGTCATTTGTCAAATACTGTTTGCGCTTAAGCAACATTTCTTTTTAAACGCAGCGGTGTCACCTGACTTAAAAAGTAGAAATGACAGCAAACCCAAGGGAACATTTATATAAGGGAATGCAGTTTGCCATGGTAATTCACATCTAAAACTTGGCTTCTGAACATATCCTGGATTTCATAAATATGCACACAACAGCTGGCTTTCTCTGGTTTTCCCCTCATATAAAACAAAAATCCCTTTTTTCTTGTTTATGTGGTCTTTAGTTAACTGGGAGGAGGGGGTGAACATAATCTTTTTACATTTCAAATGAAGCAAGTAGTATATATTATTAATTAATACTGTTTAATTTAAAAATGGATAGTATGTAATATTTAACTTTGTTTTTTAAATACAAATGTTACAACTAAACAAGTCAAAGTTTACATTGACAAGTCATTAATGCAAAACAAATAATAATAATCCCACCTAAACATATTGAGTTGTCTGACTTCCAACAATGGAACAAGTCAAAAAATGGCTTTCTATATATACAGTGAAGCCACATTAAATGACATATTGATTACCAAGGCCATTTATATCATTTATGTTGGGATAATTATTTATAGGATGTATTAAATAATTAAAATCTGGACCACCAAAATAATTTTGTTCAAATATAATTTAACAGCGTTAACATATTTTGACTTCTATTTTATGGTAATTTACTCCTTCTTTTGGCTAGAATTAAACCCCAAAAATCATGTGTCAGATTAAAGATGTCTGGCTGACATTCAGCACTCTGGATGGGGCTTTCATGAGTATTCCTGGAATTCGATGGCCCTTGTTGATTCAGAAGTCTGGAACAGCTGAAGTGTGTCACTGTTCTGTAAGACTGCATCTGTTCACTTCTTGCAAGTACTTGGCTGTTATTGTCATTGACTGTGTGGTTTAGGTCTCATCCAGCAATGCTGAATAAGCACATTTATGAATGAACTGCCTTTGCCTGTGTGGCACGTGCAGCCTGATACATCCTTCAGATGGCAGAGTTTTGAATTGTCTATTAGACTGCATTTAAATATTGATTGTCCACATTGAGAATTAGTTCACTTTTTTATCATTATTACATTTAAAGCACATAGCAATTGAAAGTGATTGTTTATATTGGAAAGATTTTCACTTTTCAGAAAACATTATTACACGTAATGTACTGTACCGCATATACTGTTCTGTGACATACAGCTCCCTTCACAGCAGCTTGTATGCATCTTTATTTTTATTTTGATTCCCTTTCATTTAATATTAGTTTTGTGTTTTTAATCCATTCAATCTTTTAACTGTAATCTGTCTAGATGCAGATCTGATGGATCCTATTCATTCTATAATTTTCACAAACCTAGTTTTGTGTATTGTTCTTTCCCAATGGACCATTGTTACTTCAGGGTTTCCTTCTTTGCTGAGCTAAAGAACAGGTGCTCCCGGATGGTAATACTAGCTAAATAAAAGTGTTTTGCTGGAAGTGGGAAACAGTGTAAATTTTTATGTCAAGCACTTGGGATACTATCTGTTGATCAATCCACTTTCTAAACCCAAGTTTCAGCCTGACCTGACAGCTGTGTCAAGCCCAAAGTTTCTTAATAATAGTTTTTTTGGTACTGATTCTTGTTGCCAGTAAAATCCAATATCATGCTTTTGTAGTCTCAACCATAGCTGAAAATGATCAGTTCTTTTGCTGACTTACAATTTTAAATGCCCAAGATCCTCACAATATACTTTGACATCTAAGCATCCATCCATTTTCTAACCAGCATACAGGTCAGGGTTGCAGGGGGATACCTCTCCTGCATCCACAATTATGCATAAATGACTGTGGGATATGTAGTCTCACTGATACCTCTGGAGATAACCATGAGTGAATTTTCCTTAAAACTGGGTGGGAACAATTAGACATCTCACTGAGTGTCACATTTCTAAATCAATCCAATGCCCTGTAAAGGTGGTGCTCAAAGTAGGGGTGGGGATTTTGATTTGCAAAGATCAGAGGTTCTTTCATTAACCTGGTCCAACAGAGAGTAAGCTTCTGATTACGATGAAAAGTGTACTGTCTAAAAGTCTCCTAAAAAAACCCTATTAGACATACTGTGTAAATGTGCATTGCAAGTGGAAAGAGGATATTTCATGTTTTAAAAATAAATTGAGCCTGATGCAAAGGAAAAACCTTTCTGTAGCCTCAGATTATACACTGGCATTCGAAGGCATCAATAAACGAATGTTAAATATGAACAATATGTTGTTACATGTGCTGTGTGTTCTCTGTTGTTCACACACCCAAATCAACAAATGTGCCATACAACACCAGTAGATGCACAGATGAGGCTGCACAACATCCACCTTCTGCCTGCCTGTCTAAACGAATAACTAAAGAAATGTAACATTACTGACTAATTGGAAATGTAAACATGCCATAAAAGATAGCCACAGTGTTTTAACACATAGACCACAATGCTTATCTAAACTTTTATTTGCTACAGTATTGTTATCTAATATTGTGATGCAATAGTTAATGTGACAGAAAGATAATCGTAGCAGACAGTGGCACTTCTCAAAGGTGTGGTGGAGCTCAGAAGCTGCAGTGGTCTAGGTGTGTCTGTCTGTCTCTCTGTTTCCACTGTTGCAGCACTCATTACATGTGAAAATTAATTATTAAGCTTCAGTTACCTTGTGCTACTGAGTTCCTGAATGGATAACAGTGATGTTAGCTTTTTATTTTCTGTTATTGTCAAGTCTTTTGTTCAGTAAGTTTTGCTCTCTCCCTGAAACCCCAGTGGTGGATTAAAACGCACAGACTTTAGAAACTGAAGGTGGATGTTTTAGGAAGAAGCTCTGTGGGTATAGCCTTTTCAGTGAAGGATTTTGCTGCTGTTCACTACATGCTTTGCAGGTTGTCCCATACGTGTGTTTTTTCTGGTCTCATAAGACTATGGGTTATGGGAGGATTGGCACTGCTAACAACAATTTCAAATGTCAAGATTCAAATGAAGTGGCTATTTGGCTTGTCTACACTGGTGATAAAATTAGCTGCCCCGTTGTTAATACCAAACTAAAATGTATTTAGTTTTTTAGGGCTTTGAAGCACAGAGCACTATATGACGTATACTGCAGTAACAGAAACACTTGATTGCAGGCAAGCAGTTAGCAATATGGAAAAACAGCATACTTCATTACTGAATACGAATATGTAAATGCTAAATTTGTGCCATGAAAGCATACATCATAAATTTGAATAGTAGTGTTGCGCAGTGAATTATTATTATGTTTTTGACAAATGAAGGAGTCATTCTATCTCAGATTTATTCGACACTTAAAAATAAGTTTGGGAGTGAGTCTCCCTCTTAGGCTAGAATGTATGATTGGTGTAAGTCATTCAGAGAGGTACTATTATCTCTTCGGTCCACTTAAGGAATTTTTAGGAGGGAAGAAATTCAAATTGAATGAGGAGGTTATTGACTCTGTGCAAGAATGGGTCAACACACAGTCACAAGACTTCTACTCTTCTGGGATTAAGAAGCTTCCTGAGTGCTGGAACAAGTGTATTACAGTGGCAGGAGAATACACAGAAAAACTGTGTATATTTATATTTGAACTCCCCTCATACATTGGTGAATGTAATGGTGCCTCACATTTGTACATTAATTGTCTGCAGTTTACAACAGTCCAGTAAATTTTCAACTTCTGATTTAATACACATGGATAAGTGGTAACAAAGTCTGATCATTTATGTAAAAAATCTTGAACATAGCACAATAAATGCTGTTATACAGGGGTTCTGAAATAATAGAATAATTTAAAACAGACAAGTTTGATTTGACACATGAAGCTTTACAGTTGGGACAAATGTAAAAAAGGAGGGAGAGATCTGGAAAATGAAAGCAATAGGAGTTTGTGATATTTAAATATGAATTAATTTGAATGGTTTTTAAAGCAGCTAATGATGCGGATACTGTATAAATCTTACAGTAGCAAATGTTGCAAACAGTGTGATTCTCTGACAAACCATATTTTAAAAGTATGTTGTTACAAAATAGCTTTCAAAAGTTTGTTTCAATGAAAATATACTGAATTATCTAGGAATTCACAAATTCAACATTACAAATAAAATGTTTGAATTTTTATTTTTAGTGTTGATTAAAAACTCATCTTTGGGTATGATGTTAGATCAGTAAAATTCTTATTTGATTTGCATTGAAGAAAATGATGAATGAGAAACATTATTAACACTAGAATTACCAGAGTCTATGAAAAAACTTGCAGATCTGGCCCACCGTTCTCACCTCTCTCACCTCTTTTGTCTTCTAAATGTGCCGATTAAGACGAGCAGCAAGCAGCCGGCTATTCTATCTCCACCGTCGCAGAACTTTCACTAAATTTTCCCAGCTCATGCCTTGTTTGATTATCTGGGAGTGACTGAACTGCTGGAGTTTTACAGTGAAAATAATAGATCGTTATTTGGAACACACGCATTTCATGTGTGTTCCGTTTCTACAGTAATCTGTGTAAACACATTGTTAAAACAGAAACTTTTTCATATTGTAGTAATAAATGTTACAAAATGTAGGCATAAACTATAGAGTGTGAAGCCTGACGTCCAAACATCAAATAAACACTTTCACAAAAGGTTTAAGGATGATATAACACCTTCCGTGGCGTAATGCTAAGATTTGCAGAATCAGAGCACAGCAGCCTTGCCGTGCTTTACAGAACCGTGTTCGATTCCCTGTTGGGGAGGACATTTTTTTTTTTTCTTTGTAACCTCAAACGGACATAAAATTTATAAATTGGTATGCACTGTAAATCGTTAAGTTTAAAATGTTGATAGCAGTTATTTGTGTTGATTAATTCATGCTTTTTTACTTAGAGTCAGAACAGGAGCTTATTCAGCTTCTGATCTGACTCTAACAGCGCCACAGTATAAATTCACACCCAATCTGATGCTTTTCGTTTTCAAATAATATTGCATTACTTCGACGATGTTTTCTGATTGGTACTATTTACGTCATAAAATGATTTCATCAAAACGTCACATATATTTGTCTCTTTCTTTTTTTTAAAATGTGTGTTGATCACTGCCAGCATGTTGTAGCGGTTTCTATTACACACCTGAAAGAAAGACAATATATGTGAAAACATCATCGCACTAATGCAATATTATTTGAAAACGAACAGCGTCAGATTGGGTGTGAATTTATGTTGGAACTGGAAATTCTCTGATGTGGAATCAGTTCTTTATGGTTGTGGGCGTGGGTGTGAGTGGTGGACATAACTGGGAATTACTGTGAATGTGTGTGGTGTTTTGAGATAATGAATAGAGCTGCAAATTACAGGTGCTTGTTCAGTGTAATAGGAACCATAGCACAGAGAGGTGTATACACTGCAACAAGTACACATGTCGTAAATGTAGGAAGAGCGCTCCTTGGGTGAGCTATAGCGCGTCTTTATGTGAAAACAGCAGTGTCAGATGGGGAGTGTCTGATGATTGCATATAGCGCTGAAGTTACTGCTCTTTACTATGCTTTCCTCTGCATGTTCTGGAGTACAAAAGAAACAGCATACAGCAACATGTGGGAACTGGCAAGATTGGGAAAAAAAAACACGCGGTCGTATGTATCGTGATAGACTGCAGAGCTATAGTGCGTCTTTATGTGAAAACAGCAGTGTCAGATGGGGTAGGGAAGGATCCTGAACACGACTGAGAGAATGAAAAGTGAATAAAAAAAATGCTAACCTTTACAAATATCATAAATTACACCGGCTGTTACAGACTGAAATCAAATGTATCTTTTTATTCTAAAACTAGTCATTTAGCCCGTTACAATAACGGGCGCTAGAACAGTAGTGCATAAACATTAGTAGGAACAGTCTATATTAAATGGCAAGGGACTTTGACCTCTTTCTTTTTGTTGGTCGTATTTTTCTTTCTTTCAGCCTTTCTTTTGTTGATGTTTACTTGCTGAGCTGACCGTTCTTCGTGGGCTGCCGCCGTGTATTGTGTGTCTTTAATTTTCTGTGACAGTAATACTGTCTTGTACGGCTCTATTCAATAAGGGCACGCACAAAAAGGCGAGCTTCAAAAGGGCGACCTCAATTGAGCGCGGCGAATAAAGGCGTTCATAGATAATTTAGTTCAAATGGCTCTGGAATATGTGAAGAGCAACACAGGTCCAGATCTTTATTTACGCGCCCCTTTATTGCGCCCTTATTGAAGGATACCATCTTGGCTTGTATGTCCGTAATATACCTTTAATTTTCTCTGGTGGTAATATAGGCATGCGCGTCGGTAATATGCCTTTAATCTCCTCTGACAGTAATACTGGCTTGTATGTGGCTGTAATATGCGTCACTGTATTGTTTACCTTTAATTTCCTCTCGCAGTAATACTGGTTTGTATTTCCGTAAAAAAACGCCTGTAACTTTCTCTGACAGTAATATCGCGCATCGCACCGTGTCCCGCGCATGCGCACTTCACCAGAAGACACCCACACATGGACACCTGGACGCACATAGGGATTTTATATATATAGATAGTAAAAATAAGAGCAGTTCACTTATCAAAAGGAAGTCGAGCAGGATTGAACTCATGACCTCTTGATTCCCAGTCAGCAAGTGATACTATTGCGTCATGGCAGCAGTCGTAGTAAGTGAGTGTCAATGTCGCACACTAAGGAGGCTTTTTTTTTTCGGCAGTTATATTTTTGAATAAAAGCGCACTTGTTCTGTTATATTTGTACCTTTCGTGAAAGTGTTTCTTTGATATTTGGACTTCAGGCTTTATACATTATATAGTTTATCTCCTACATTTTGTCATTTACTACTAGAATATGAAAAACGTTTCTGTTTTGAAAATGTGTTTACACAGATTAGTGTAGAAACAGAACACACATGAAATGCGTGTGTTCCAAATAACGATCTATTATTTCCACTCTAAAATTCCACTTCACTCCCAGATAATCAATCAAGGCATGAGCTGGGAGAAGTTTGTGCACATTCTAAGTCGGTGGGGGGATGGAATAGCCAGCTGCTTGCAGCTTGTCTTTATCTACACATTTAGAAGACAAAAGACGATGGCGGAGAGGTGCAAACGGATTTAAGAAGCGATTTAAGGTGGGACGGATCTACGAGTTTTTTTTGTAGCCTCTGGTAATTCTAGTGTTAAACATGGCACTAGAAAACTTTGAGTCCATTGTTATACCTTATGATTTAGAGAAAAGCCAAGCAAAATGACACCTTTTATTGGCTAACTAGAAAGATTACAATATGCAAGCTTTCGAGGCAACTCAGGCCCCTTCTTCAGGCAAGATGTAATCCTTGCCATTTCCTACTGATTCATAAAATAACATTTTGTAATGTATTCAGGAATTTGTTTTGACATTGATGCACTAATTTTTTTGTCAAATCTCACGATATATTGAGCAAATTAGCAAAGTCTTATCATGGTAGAGGAATCACCAATTACTTGCAAAATTGTAAGTGTAAAATTCTTTGAATTTTTAGTTTTATCACACACTGACCTTTAGAATGGATTTAACCAAAGTACAAGCAGTAAAGAACTTGACAGTTGTACATTTCATCAAATAGGTCTAGTGCTTTGTGTATCTTATCAAATACTACCAACAATTTATAAAGAAACTCTGTAATGTAATCTCACCTAGTAGTAATCTTATAAATAAAAAGTACTACTAAGGGCTTTGAATAGACTAAAGAAGCTATTAACAAATGTCACACTCCCCATTGTACCAAAAAGCACTCTTCTGTTTGAAGTACAAGTACATGACTTAAGTGTAAATGTTCAGAAGGTCAATTCATTGGTGCAGATTCACACTTCCACTGAAAGCCCAGAAATATGGCATTGTGGCTTAACAACCAATGAATGAGTGGAGCAGCGGGCCTTCAGTTCAAAAGCTCAATCCCATTGAATGCACTTCCCAGCTGTTCACAAAAGGATTTTCCAGAAGTGGTTCATTTAACAATATTTTAGCAAAAATGCATATGTTTGGAATGTTGTGAGTATACAACTTTATATCTGACATATGGGTTATGTGACATAAATAAACTGAGATCTTTTTCATGAATGTTTTAATATTATTCGCTGGTTCCCATTATAGTCTAATATCTTTGCTTTCTGTAAAAAATTAAGGTTCAGATTTTTTCTTGGCCAACACTACAGACAGCATGAGTTAACAAGCAGATAAAAAATATAATTTTTGCGCTCCCGAGTGTTCCTTTAATATTTTATTTATAATTTCATTGCATTACCATTGCCATTTGTTCATTTACGTTTTCTGTGGTTGCTACTAATGAGCACGGGTAAGGTACTGTATAAAAAAAATCTACTTTTATTATTATCTGAAAAAGTTGCTTCTGTGAACACTGCCATTTTAGAGCGTTTAACTCTCAATGATGCTACATGACTGCTCAGCATGTAATGCACGTCATGTGGCCCTTAATATCATTGGTTGCACACATTTTACAGTCTTCAAACATTGAGCATTTAAACAGAAGACCTTGCAAGAGAGTCCTGACCCTCTCCATCAAGAGGAGCCAAATGAGGTGGTTTGGGCATCTGATATGGATGCCTCCAGGACACCTCTCTATGGAAGTTTTTTAGGCACAACCAGCTGGGAGCAGACCACAGGGAAGGCCCAGGGCTCTCTGGGAGGATTATATCCCTTAGATGGGAACTCCTTGGGATCCACAGTATGAGATGACAAGTGTGGCTGGGGAAAAGGATGTATGGTCTCACCTACTAAGACTGTTGCCCCTGCAACCTGTTTTCGGAATAGCAGTGGAAAATGAATGAATTAATGGCCTTGCAAGAGACTGGTGCTTGAGCATAGAAGCAAACAAACAGTTTAGATAAATATTTTTGTTTTAAATTCATTTTTAATTTTGCCCAAAGTTTGGTAATTGTTCCTCTGGCTTAATATATTGACTCCCACTAATGACAACAACAATTTTCCTGTTTTGTCCTCAAAGAAAAGCTTCCTTTAATCTCTGTCATCTTGCAAAATTTTCCTGATAGGACACTTAAGATGGCATGTTGTCTGTGACATTCCAGTTTTCTCTGTCTTCAAAAAGGGTATGTTAAGTTTATTAGTAGCTCAAAGTCATCTCTGTATGAATATGCCTCTGCCTGTGAATGTGATAGATTGACATCCCAAGTAGAGTTGTTCAAGTTCCTGTGGATTCAGGTACTGCATGTGTGGACTGCTAATGCTATATAGTGCAAACACACAAGATGTTTGAAAGGCATTGTACTGGTAGAATGGACAGGCTAATTACTCAAAAGATTTTTTTGGGAAATAGAGGTAATATAAATGTGGTCCTGCTGCCTCTCCATCTTTGCTCTTTTTCACAGTCTGCTTTTCAGCACTTTGCTTATTTTAATATGAGTCATTTCAGACTTTAAATATACACGTGACAATGAGAAAAACTCCAAATTATTTGTCTGCAGCCACTCTCTTAAAGTGTCTTGGATAATAATGGTGTGGAAAGTGATTTTTAGTGCTGTAATAAATTGGGAGTTGGTGTTTGTTATCTGTAGACTATGAAAGCATCTGGAGATAAAACCTCCAACATTTTTTCTCCACCATAAGTGACCTATAGCATTATTGGTACAGTGTGGCATATGACAAATATGTTGTAAGAATTAAACCACAGTAAACTACTATGTGTACAACAATCTTAATTATAATTATTTGCCTTTATGATAATTTTCACACAAATTGCATTATTTCAACAAACGAAGAGCCAAGATTTTTTTTATCTCTCAATTTGATTCTTTTTTTAAACATATATTGATGAAGGGTAGAGCACTTTAAACTCTTCTGATTTCTCACTACAAGATATTTAGGATAAAATATGCAAAAATAATTACTATTATTGATTTGTATGGTTATGTATGATAACCTAATGATTTTTCTGTGTTTTTAACCGTGAATGACATAGCATTAAGTGGCCTAAAGAGCATGAAAGTGGACGCAAAGCGGCAGGAGGTTAGACAGCTGTGAACATAGCAGTCCAGTTGTCCTTGTAACA
Source organism: Erpetoichthys calabaricus (assembly GCF_900747795.2). Taxonomy (NCBI): domain Eukaryota; kingdom Metazoa; phylum Chordata; class Cladistia; order Polypteriformes; family Polypteridae; genus Erpetoichthys; species Erpetoichthys calabaricus. The sequence continues at coordinate 200,706,782 of NC_041398.2, read as the reverse complement.
TCACTGTAGCAAGGAAAACCTAAAAGGTTTATAATCAAAAATAGGCCATAGTTATGAGAAAATGCAGTTAACAGAAGTGTATATTTCACACAAATGACATTCTGTGGTATGGTGTGAAATGACTTTATCTATATGCTATTATTACTGTGGGAAAAGAACTGATTTTCCAGCTAATAACTCAAGCTCTCTCCTAAATTAGGGTAATGTATTGGTAAGACTGAAGACATTAAAAAGAAACTTAAAAAGAGGTAAAAATTGGATGAGAGATGACCACTTGGCTCATTAGCACTTACTGTTCATTCAAAGACAGTATGATGCTATTTAAAGACCCTTGGAGAGTTAACATCTGCTCTCTGCCTGGAAATGTGATCAACAGCACTAATAAGTATTTGATTTAGAAACATTTTTGAGAGTCTGGACAAAACAGACTATGCACAAGCATCTGCTAGATTACAGTTCATGAATAACTTTTAAATAAGTACTTCTTTATTTGATTTACTCAGTTAATGTATCTAGTCTTGTTCTTCCTAAGCCATTAGGACTTGCTCAACTCTAGAATTTCTTCTGTATGCATGCATGTTGCACAGAGTATGAACTAAAGCAGGCATACATACACACGGCTGTTTTAACAGCATCATAGACCCTTGAACAAAGTAGTGTGCTGTGGCCCCTGTTTTGATAGAAAAACAGAAACATATATAGGCATCAGAAACATCATGGGCTCCAATGCTCCTGGGGCCCCCGGCCAGTGGCCATATGTTAAGATATCCCTGTACATACACCATTCTCTTTGTCTGGAGTGATTGATATTTTTCTTTAATCTGTGGAAGTATTTTTATATCAGATAATGAAACTTAATATTGATTTAACATATTTAAGACTTCTGTTTTTTTTTTTTCCAAATATTATTAATTGAGAGAAGATAAACCTTTTTTACTGACTTTTTTATTGGATTAAAAATTTCAATGTAACTCATTCATTACACCCCACAAGTAAGTTAAGTCTGTTAGAGTATGTTATTTAATTTATTGTTTTGAATATAATAACACTTGCTTTTGCAAGTGTTCTAGCTAGATCTGTGGCAGGAAGCCGATTTACTGACTTAACAGATGTCAGGACACTTTATAGCTCAGCTCATTATACTGTAAATGTGACACTACCTCAGTTGTAGCAAATGATAGTACAGTCTGACATTTAGCTGCCTGCTGCAAGGCAAAAATCCATTTCAATACATTTATGCATCTACCACAGAGTTCCTTGTTCTAAAACTAAAATATAAATTACAAAAATAAAATATTAGCTACAATAAAACTTTTCAGAAGTGTTACTGTATTTTTTTATGTGAAAATGTAAAGTTTGTCAATGAAAATACACAAGCAAAAATCTTACCTGTAGTATTATAAATGTTCCAAAAGTAAAACTATAAACATTGTTAGTGGAAGTTTGAATCTTTCTTATTAGTATTTTACAAAAATGAATTTTATAACATGCTTTACAAAGAATTAAATGAAAAAAGTAATATGACATATTCTGCCATCATTTATAAATTGTCTAATAGAGCAAAAGGCCAGATGTTATCCCTTCAGTGTCAGACAAATGGTGAAACCATCCAGCTCTAGATGAAACATTAGTCATTCAGATGCTCATTCACTCTAGGTATATATTTTATAATGAAGCCTGTTTTACATTAATTGTTTAAGGAGAACATAATAACTTCACACTAGCTACTGCTCAGTATCTCCTTTTATAATATACAGAAGATGATGAAATACCATCAGGTCGCTTTAGGCTTGCTTAAGCAGCTCCTGGGTTTTCAGCTGCGTTTGGAAACAGCTGGTCCCCATTTGTTAAATATAATTAAACAAGATGTCCTGGATGAGAATCCCTAGGGGTGGGACTAGAAATTTTCAGACTAATATGAAGGACATCCCCACCAGGACAGTGTCTTGTTAAAACTCTACAGTGTTTCTGATCTTATGACAAACTTCAGGAAACAATTTCTCCATCTTTCTGTTCAAAACTATATTGTATAACAGTGGTTGTTTCTATTGCAGATTTTTTCTTATATACCCCATCTTATATACCTCATTTATTTATAGGTCTCGTATTTGCCTTCTACTTTAGCATGTTCAAATATAGATTTCTCAGCTGTTCATTATAATGTTAGCTGTTTAGTCTTGGTATTAGTCTTGTTGTTTGTCTTTGAATGTTTGAATAGGTCCTCCTGTATAAAATGTGGTGACCAAAACTATACACAGGACTGGCCATCTAAATGTTTCAACCGTTTTACTCAGTTTAAGTGTTGTCTTTATATTCCCTGTGGTATCTCTTCATTGCTAGGGAGTTGAGATGGACTGTCACACTACAAGTTCTAAAGTAAATCATGGATTTTTACCCACTACTTAACACTGTCTAACTCTAGTGATATTAGTCATAATAAACCTTGTCTTACATTTCTTGGAAGCAGACACATGATTGGTAAGTGTCAAGATCCTTTTCAGACACTGCAGTTACTGGTAATCTACTGTTATGTCATCAGTAATGTTGGGACATTTTCAGTTATTGAAACAGTTGGGACAACAGGACTTTTGGAAGCCAGCAGTATTAGAATTGTGTCAAGAAAAGATGCATCTTCGGTTTTGCTAAAATACCATTCCACCAACAGTACCCATTAGCTCAGCTGTAACTCATAGTTTGTAATAAGGAACTGAGCTGAACTTATTTTGACATTTCATCTGAGTTGCTGTTATTACTGTATATTTAGCAAGCACTTTTTTTCAACATATGTTAGATGTTCAGGATACATTCAAATTATTTACCTATGTGTATATTAATTAAATGACTACTCAGGGAAGCACAGTGAGTTGGAGGTGGGGATTGAATAAGCAACTTTATACTTTTAATCCACTAAAACAGACTAATGATGTTCTTGTGCTAATACATTAGACTAAATGGTGTTGACCAGAAAGCACTCGATACATGTTTCATGATTTTGCTTTTCTCAGGGGTGGTGCAAAGTGAAGTGGTTGCCATTGTTGCTGAGATCCCAAGCCAACATAATTTCTTCTTTTCAATTTAAGATTTCCTTTGGGCACCCAGAGTTCTTCTCATATTCTAAAGATGTGCATGTTAAGATCATCTTTTAATTTGAATTTGTCAAGTATGACTGTGTGGTCACCTTGTAATGGTATAGTGGTGATACAGAATATTGTTCATATATAAAAAAAATAGAGAAGTATAGTTGGCTTCACATTACTTTTTTAGTTAATTTTTTCTTGTAATGGCAATTTTTGTAACAGAGTCAAACTGGATTTTGGTTGATTGGATCTCATTGTTTTCACTTCCTAATTAGTACACACTATCATGAGTTTTTTTATTTCTTTTGGGGTTTAAACTCCTTATGATATAATTAAAGACCAATGTCATAGTTGTGAGGTAGAATGAAGAGGGCATTGAATAATATGTTATGTACAGATCATTTTATGGGTGAGGAAGTTTCGGGGTAGCACAAAACACTTACTTGGGGAGATAGAGTTTAATTATGCTTTATTGTGCTTGTTGGCATTATTCTCTCACACTGTATTTATCTTATTCTCCATTTCATTTTAAGATGTATACTGATATAGATAATGTCAGTGTCTAATTATTGAGTGAGAGAACTCTCATCAGAATATATATATATACGTATACTATTAAATACAGTGCTGTGTAGTAATAATTATGTATTGATGAATAGACTAGAAAGAAAATTTACTTTGATTGGCTATGTGTTTTGGCAAAGTTGTCTATTTTATTTTAAAAATGTCTTTAATTAATTTAATCCTATGTGTTTAATAGGAGCTGATATGCTTTAATGTAGTGGTGAATGTTATTTACTAACTTGCCCCAATTTGTTGTCAGTAACTCCTTTCTTATTTCCTGCCCTATTGTGGAATTTATAAATATATACTTTGTTAGGCATGTTTTACTGAATTTGTACTAAATTTAATTTTTCCAGTTTCATCATATAAAATAATCTCTCATTTATTAAAGATTTGTACAAGAGAATTTTAATTTGAACTTCCTGTTGTATAAGGCAGCTTATGAAAGCTGTTCTGTGGAATTATCCCCTTTAAGTGATCCTGGCTGCTTTCATGCCTGTTCTTTTCTCACCCTCATATCCTGTATTGATTGTTCCACAACTTTAGTCATCTGCCACAGGGCAGCAGTATTTTCCCTTGTAAATGACTTTATGAAAACTTTTATTAAAAAGTCCAGTTATTGCCATAGCATCAAACTCCAAATGCCACTCACTGTTTATTGCCTTTTTTAGCTTGCCCTCTTTCTGTCTGAGTAGCTGAAGAATTTTTTTTTTTGCATTCTGCAGAATTTTCCTATCGAGAACTGCACCAACACCAGCATTCTAATCTAATTCAGTACCTTTAGACTGTGTGCAATTTAATCCTATTTAAGGTGTTTTTGTGGTCGTTTAAAAAGAACACACTCTTTCATCTTACTTGGGTTACAAGCACATTTGCAAATAGAGTATGTTTTCTTACATACTGTGTAATGTGTTACATTTAACTGATTGATGTTCTCTTTTGAACTCTTCTTTTGAGTGTTGGTCTGATCCTAATGCCTCAACAACATTCTTTTCATTGATATTTTATTTGTGTTGGATATTCTGTTTTAAAAACATTTCAAGAAAAGCTTCCCATGGCACATAAATAATGGCTGTAACCAAAAAAAGGAATGACTCTACCTTGTCAATTAGTTTCAGATCATACGTGGTTGGAGGTGGATCCCCAAGATGTGAATGCATGTTTTGATGAGCTCTATATGAGAAAAGCAGAAGAATCCTAGGCAACATGAGTCACACCCAACTCTAGCCGAGATAAAAGCCCATTTGATGTTTCATCATCCCACTCTTCAGTAACAATGGTTTGATTATCATTGTCATTCTCAATTTCAACAGGAGGCAATACTCTGCCAGGACTTAATAGGGAAATTGATAAAGAAAACAGAGTGGAATATCATATGGAATTAGAAGATTTGATAATTGGGTTTAGAGAGAATATTAACCAGGATCTTCAGAGCCTGGGTGATTATATAGATAATAATAGATATGTTAACATCTCATATCAAACACCTTTAAAATATACCTGGAAATAAACACAGCATATGGCTAATCTGTGTGAAAGGAATAGTCTTGACATATGTAAAAAGGTTTGGGGCAGCCACCAGTATACTTAATTCCAGGTTGCAAAAGGCAAAATGGAAGCAGAGTTGTGTACAGAATTGAGTCGAAGACAGAACTAAATACAAGTGGAGGTTGTTTGGTTATTAAAGCAGATCGACAGAAGTGACGTTATCGGGATTTGGAACCGGAAATGACATTTTAGGGGCCGGAACCAGAGGTGACATTGTCGGAACCAGGCAGAATTTCCTGTGTCTGGTCTGCAGAGATAAAACAGAAAGGTTTACTGCACCCCACCACTCAGTGGCCTGGTGTGGAATTACCTTCTTTTGGTTCTTCTAGTTGCCTCCCAAGCGCACGTGTGTGACACGCCGCCCCCGCCCAGCCCAGACCCATCGGGTCGGGCGTACCTGGCTGAGAGGTCGTGATAAAGACAAAGGACATCGGCTTTGGCTTGCAGGACACCCCAGAGGTAAATGACCAAAAACTTGTAAGGCTGCAAAAAACCACCTCATGACTCACAATTCTTGTGTAAAGCCATCCAATGTAAAGGTGCATGGTCCGTTACCAGGGTAAACTCGTGCCCTAAGAGATAGTACCTCAGCTGAGTGATTGCCCATTTAATTGACAGGGCCTCTCACTCCACAGCCGCATACCTGGTTTCTCGGTCCAACAGTTTCCGACTCAGGAACATGACGGGGTGTTCAACTCCATTAACACTTTGGCTCAGCACAACTCCAAGACCTGTGTCTGAACAGTCCGTATGGACATTGAAAGGCAAAGAAAAGTTATGAGCTTTCAATACTAGAGCTGACGTAAGGGCCTGCTTTAAGTCACTAAATGCAGCTTCTAATGTAGCATCCCATACCACATGATTCGGACTCCTCTTCCTTGTGAGGTTTGTCAAGGGTGCCGTTCTCTCTGAGAAATGGGGTACAAACCGCCGATAGTAGCCCACTAATCTGAGAAAAGCTTGGACCTGCCTCTTGGTCTTTGGACAGGGCCATTTCAGTATGGCATCAAGTTTAGAACACTGTGGTCACGTGGTACCCCGGCCCACCAAGTAGCCTAAATATTTGGCCTTGATTAATCCAAAGAAACATTTCTTTGGGTTACTTCTCAAACCGACTTCTCCAAATGCCTGCAATACTGCTTGTACCTGTTCCTTCCACGTGCTGGAATAGATAATAACATCAACCAGGTAGGTAGCACTATACGAGTTATGGGGACAGAGCAGTTTATCCACTGGAAAGTCGCGATCACCCTATGTAACCCAAATGGAAGGAACAATACTGCCAGTGTCCACAAGAGGTGCTAAATGCAGTCTTGTCCTTTGCGGAAGCCGTTATAGGAACCTGCAAGTACCCCTTTGTCATATCCAGGGTGGTCAAGAATTTGGCTTGTCCTGGATGCTCAAGGAGGTCGTTCACTCACGGCATTGGATATGCATCAAATTATGAAACCTGGTTAAGCCGACAGAAGTCATTGCAAAACCTCCAACTCCTGTCAGGCTTTCCGACCAATATGATAGCACTGGACCAGGGACTATGACTCTCCTCTTTCACTCCTAGTTCCAGCATTCGTTTGATCCCCAGCTCCTCTTCTGCTCTTTTTGCCTCAGGAAGCTGAAATGGACATTCTTAGACTATCACCCTGGGTTCTGTCAGTATGTCATGCGCAAATCAGGGAGGTCTGTCCAAGTTTTTCACTCACAAACTCGGGGATAGACGAGATAACTAATTTCAGCTCTCGCAGTTGATGGGCAGTCAAATTAGGGCTGAACTTAAGGTCTAATTTACGAATGAAGAATGAATGGGGCTGTCCAGAGGAGGGATCAGGATCCCTATCCTTCCACGGTTTCAGCAGATTCACGTGGCATACCTGTTTTTTTTACCCATATTTTACCAAATAATCGACAACCTAACCTTGTAGGGGCCTTGCCAATGAGCCAGTAATTTAAAATGTGATGAAGGAACAAGAACCATGACCCGATCTCCTGGGAAAAACTCCTGCAGAGATGTGCCACGGTCATAACAGCGGGTCTGAGCTGTTTGCGCCTTTTCCAAGTGAGTTTTTAGAATAGGTCAGATTTTAGCAAATCTATCGCGTAATTGTGTGATATACTGTAATGTTTGTTGAGGGGAGGGCCTCTTCCTTTCTTCCTTTTTTTAAAATGTCTAATATGCCCCGGGGTTGTCGTCCATATAATAATTTGAATGGTGAGAACCCCATAGAGGCTTGTGGGACTTCCCGATATGCAAAAAGAACAAGGGGGAGGAGCCGATCACAGTTCCTTCCGTCCTCACTGACCACCTTGCGAGGCATCTGCTTGAGGGTTTGATTAAACCGCTCCACTAAACCATTGGTTTGAGGATAATATACCAAGGTTTTTAAATATTTTATCTTCAGTAACTTGGCCGGTTCCCTGAACGTCTCAGAGGTAAAAGGCGTCCCTTGATCCGTTAGGATTTCTTTAGGATGCCATCTCACGAGAAGACCTCTACCATCTCCCATTTGATAGCTTTGGTTGTAGCTAAGTGCAACGGAAAAGCTTCTGGATATCGGGTCACGTAATCTACCAGGACCATTATATACTTATGTCCCCTGGCAGAGGGCTCTAAGGGTCCCACCAGGTCGACCCCAAAATGTTCATAAGGGATATCAGTCAGGGGTAGGAGAACAAGAAGAGCCCGGTCCCTTCTAGGAATCTGCTGCAGTTGACATTCCGGACAGGACATGCAAAAGCAGCGGAACTCCTCATCTATCATCTCCTCCATCTATCAGAACAACTGCATTAAAAGAAGCCAGAGTCTGCCTAAATTGAAAGTGCAATTGTGTGAGAGGATCGGAGGTGACCTCAAGGGGCGTGGTTTCCTCCTGGGTTGGCATGGCGTCTGGAGATGATGCATCAGTGAGCGATAGTCCGGGAGTCTCCACGTCACTGTTAGAAGCTGAACTCCGTCTCTCCTTCGGCTGTAAAGGCTGTGTGGGGGCAGCTGAGGACGCCATCTCATTGCCCATTACTAGGCCCAGTGTTTGTTTAGGGGTGGTGAGTGTTAAACAGCTTTTACTGTCTAACCAGTCTCGACTGAGTATCAGTCTTTTTACCATTCCCTTGTAGCTGATATAGCAGGAGATGGATTTATACTGGAGGACATCCCCGTGTACACAGATTAGACTGGAGTTAAATTTAAGCCATTGTCGCGGTAACACCAAGTGGCGAGCAACAACTGAAATGTTACTGCCAGAATCAAATAAAGCTGGCGTTTTAAATACGTTCATTATTACCTCTTCTGTATGTGAAAAGGCCAGAAGATTAAGAGCGCACCACCCTCTCCTCTTTGTCTCCCGGCAAACCCCTTTGTTACCGCGCGCGTGTGTCAGGAGTCCCCAGTATTTGCTCCACAATGGGGCGACTGGGCTCAGTTGTAGAGACACAAGTACGTCCAGGTTCACATAGGCCCTGTTCTGGTTATTCCGAGTAGGTCTCTGCTCTTATAGTTTCTACAATCTCTATTAAAAAGACCATGTTCTTAATCGTTTGTCCCCAGGCCGGGTGGGTGAGATCGATGGGAAGTGTTTTAAGCAATATGGTACAGGCTACTTGCTCAACTATCTGCCGGGTATTATTTTACTCTGGCCGTAGCCAAGCCCAGACAGCGGCCCATAATTTGAAGGCTTGTGAAGCAGCGGGCAACTGTGGATCAAACTCCCAGTGAATTATTCTCCTCACTTGCCAACCCGTGGCATTTCCACCTTTATCAAAGGAGTATCCCTTTGTGAGGTTTAGCAGAGCTGTCCCTTTACCGGAGATTCCATAATAAGTCTCTAATGTGTTCCCTTCTGAGCCCGCCTCTAGTCCGTAGGCTGTATGTCCACCTTCCCAGGGATCTATGTTAGAACCTGGGTTGAAGCGCACCCCGGGTTTCCCTTAACCACACCAACTGACATCAACCCACCAACTTGAGAACGGTACTCTCCCACCTGAACGCTTAAGGGCTAAATGTCTTGATAGTGTGCCAAGATTTATTTTTGTTCTGGCTCCTGATTCCACAAGTAGGCCGACATCCTGCCGATTATGCCAATGTGAAATAAATAGCCTTGACACATGAAAAAAGGCTTGGGGCCGCTACCCGTATACTTAATTCCTGGCTGCAAAAGGCAAAATTGAAGCAGAGTTGTGTGCAAAATTGAGTCCAAGACAGAACTGAATACAAGTGGAAGTTGTTTGGTTTTTAAAGCAAGTCGGCAGAAGTGACGTCATCGGGACCTGGATCAGGGAAATGACATCCTAAGGGGGTGGAACCGGAAGTGACATCCTAAGGGGGGCGGAACTGGAAGTGACATTGTTGGAACTAGGCAGAATTTCTCATGTTTGGTCTGCAAGGATAAAAGAGAAAAGTTTACTGCACCGGCCACCCCCTGGTCTGGCGTGGAATTACCTTGTTTTGGTCCTTCTAGTTGCCTCCCAAGTGCACATGAGTAACACATGGCAAACTTTTCCTCACAGCCTTCCTTGTTAGGTCCCCCAAATTTCATGATGAACAAACCATGCTTTGTTTGCATCTGGGAGAAAGGCACACTCTTGTGTGAAGGCAGCTTGGTTAGTATTTTTCCTGGTTTCAGCAATGATTTCAAGGAAAAAAGAGCATCTTAAAATTGCACTAGGCATTGTCAACATAAGTCAGGTTGATATATGTTTATGTATTATTCTAGATTAAATGTTTTATCTCAAGATCAAACATATGATTTACACATTTGAGGAAGCTGAGAAAGCCTTAAAACTTGTATTATAAACAATATAAATAATAAATAACTATATAGAAATAAGTTGTGACTGTTCTCTTTGTGGCTAAAAAGGAAGTCAAGGTTTTTTTTCCTTAGGAGTGACACAAGTTGAGTTAATATTATACTAATATATGTAAAAGAATACATTTGGCTGATTTCATTAATAATTAATCCACTTTAATAAAATCCCTTTGTGCGTCCAGGTGTCCGTGTGTGTGTGTCTTCTGGTGAAGTGCGCATGCGCGGGGCACGGTATGATGCACGATATTACTGTCAGAGAAAGTTAGAGGTGTTTTATGGAAATACAAACCAGTATTACTGCGAGAGGAAATTAAAGGTACACAATACAGTGATGCATATTACAGCCACATACAAGCCAGTATTACTGTCAGAGGAGATTAAAGGCATATTACCGACATGCACGCCTGTATTACCGCCAGAGAAAATTAAAGGTATATTACGGACGTACAAGCCAGCGGACAGTATTACTGTCACAGAAAATTAAAGACACACAATACACGGCGGCAGCCCACAAAGAATGGTCAGAAAGGCTGAAAGAAAGAAAAATACGACCAACAAAAAGAATGAGGTCAAAGTCCCTTGCCATTTAATATAGACTGTTCCTACTAATGTTTATGCACTACTGTTCTAGCGCCCATTATTGTAATGGGCTAAATGACTAGTACTGTATAGTTTTTTATGTACTTCATGGTTCTCAAAATATTTTTTTCTTTCTATTGTCATAGACTAGAACAGTTAACACCACAGACTTTATTACCACTATATTTCATATGTTCTACAAATTCATACTAAGATTTTGCAGTTTTTCTTGGTGCTTTTCAGAGTAATTGATAGTGTCATTAAATGGAGTACCAGTCCATCACAAGACCCACTCTTGCAAACAACAATACTCACACTCACCAATTTGAAATCACCCTCTTTGAGAATATGGATGGAAACTTGAGGTTCTGGGGATAAATGTGTGGAGACATGGTATGGCTAAGCAAACTCTTGACAGACCTCAGCTCAGCAGGCCCAAACAGCTATCTAGAAGAATTTTATGAAAAAGCTAAATTAAATTAGGCAATTTAATGGCATCAGAGTGCATTGGAACCAATGAGTCTGTAGCACAAACATTACGCTAGACATTAAGTTCAGTTTTTGCCCTCAAAAATAACCTTTTAGAATGTGCAACCTACAGACCAATTTCCTTACTAAACACTGATGTTAAGGTTCTGAGCAACATTCTTGTAAACAAAGCAGTTATCTCACAAGGTCAAACTAAATTTGTTAAAGGGCGAAAATTACTGTCGTGTTTATTTTATTTTTTTTTGAAAAGAAGCACATTACAATGGCATACTACTCAGTACTACTGTTATGATTTGTTCACTTCAAAAATATTTTTCTCTTAAAATACAAAGTATACATGGGAATATGGATTGCCTTTTCTCTAGAAACTTTCTGTGTGGTTTCCTTGCATTATAATGTTTCCTTTATATAATGATTGATTAATTCAAAGTGTCATGAACTGTTTTGCAATTGTGCACCACCATGTTATAATTCCTGTTACTGGTACACTGCTCCCGGTTGCCAGAGAATGCCCTTTTGGATGATACTGCACCTAGTGTCATCAGCTCTACCTTTTAAATCTGGCACAAAGATTCATTCTGTTACCTTGACTTGGATAAATACTCTCAAACTTAGCACATATTTCCTTCTTGAATTTCTGGCTTCTGATCTTACTATTTACTGTCTCACTTTGATTTCTTATTAGTGATTTGGCTCTAATGCAAAAAGGTTTCATCATTATGATTTTGCCGCGTTACTGATTTTGACTATGTTTCATCTCCTGGTCCTCTTCTCACCCTTAGACAGAACAACTACACAGTCAAATAATAATAATAGGTACAACTTTTTACTTCAAAATACAGAGAAAACAAAAGAAAAACAGAATTATAAAGAAAACAATTAAAACAAGGTTCAAACCCCACTCAAGGGAAAGAGAAAAAGAAGAAAGACACAAGCAAATCAAATTCCAGCTAACATTTTTTAATATAATAAAGAATTACTAGAATAAGAGACTCAATCATAGGACCAGCATACTTATTCTAAAATAATATTAATAAATTCATGCCATGTTTCAAAAACTTTGTGGACATATCCTCTAAGGGAGAGTCTGATTTTTTTCTAATTTGAGATAAAATAGAATGTCTCCTGCTGACTAAGATATAGAAGGTGGGTTGGGGTTCTTTTAGTTAAGCAAAATCAATCTGTATGCTAGTAATGTGGAGCAAGATACTACAATCGATTTATCACTACACACTTCAACCCCATCTGGTAATACACCAAAAATCATTGTTAATGGATTAGGAGTGATTTGGGTATCTGAGAAGTGTGTAACAATTTTTGCCCAAAATGAAGTTAATTTAGTGTATTCCAAAAACCGTGTTACAATAGAAAGTTAAATTTGGAACATAATTGTTCATAAGATGCAGATATGTAGTCTTTATAAAGATCTCTAAGGTTGACAGAGGTGGTTATCATGTATAGGAGCAACAGATAAGAAATTGTCTACCCTGAAATGTGTCCTGCATTGGTTTCACATTTTAAGTAATTGGTGAACAACTGGATTACCGGTAAATTAGCACTAGGTAGATTTGATTGAAGAACAGAACAAGGCATACAAAGAAGATTTAGAATAAAATTTGTTTTCCATTTTCCATGATTTTATTGTGTGTACAGTGATCCCTTGCTCTATCGCGCTTCGCCTTTCGCGGCTTCACTCTATCGCGGATTTTATATGTAAGCATATTTAAATATATATCGCGGATTTTTTGCTGGTTCGCGGATTTCTGAGGACAATGGGTCTTTTAATTTCTGGTACATGCTTCCTCAGTTGGTTTGCCCAATTGATTTCATACAAGGGACGCTATTGGCAGATGGCTGAGAAGCTACCCAACTTACTTTCTCTCTCTCTCTTGCGCTGACTTTCTCTGATCCTGACGTAGGGGGTGTGAGCAGGGGGGCTGCTCGCACACCTAGACCATACGGACGCTCGTCTAAAAATGCTGAAAGATTATCTTCACGTTGGTACTTTCTGTGTGCAGCTGCTTCGTGAAGCGACATGCTGCACGGTGCTTCGCATACTTAAAAGCTCGAAGGGCACGTATTGATTTTTGACTTTGTTTTTCTCTGTCTCTCTCTTTCTCTCTCTCTCTCTCCCTGCTCCTTGCTCCTTGCTCCTGACAGAGGGGTTGTGAGCTGCCGCCTTCAACAGCTTTGTACCGGCGGTGCTTCGCATACTTAAAAGCCAAACAGCCCTATTGATTTGTTTGCTTTCCTCTCTTTTTCCTTTGAAGAGGAAGATATGTTTGCATTCTTTTAATTGTGAGACGGAACTGTCATCTCTGTCTTGTCATGGAGCACAGTTTAAACTTTTGAAAAAGAGACAAATGTTTGTTTGCAGTGTTTGAATAACGTTCCTGTCTCTCTACAACCTCCTGTGTTTCTGTGCAAATCTGTGATCCAAGCATGACAATATAAAAATAACCATATAAACATATGGTTTCTACTTCGCGGATTTTCTTATTTCGCGGGTGGCTCTGGAACGCAACCCCCGCGATGGAGGAGGGATTACTGTATACAGTATTTGCTTCCCAGTAGCCAAATTGAAAGTAAGGTAGTACCGTCTGCTTCACATCTTTGTAGAGTCACCTTTTGGATGCATGGCTGTTTTGAATTCCAGATGAATGAAGTTATGATTGAGTCATATTTCTAACAGAATGATTTATTGATGTGTGTATATATATATATATATATATATATATATATGGACACTCTGAAATAGATAGAGAAGGTTAGGGAGGATGTTTATTTCAGTAGTAATTAATTGTCCCTGCTAAGGTGAGATGGAGGGTGGACTATCTGTTAACATCTTGTTTGATTGTTTTTGATAGTATTTCCAAAATGATATTGATAAAGATCTTTGCAGTGGCAAAAAAAGTATGTGAACTCTTTGGAATCTGCATTAATAGGTCATAAAATGGAAATGTACTGAGATTGCAGACAGAGATGTACAGAAGTCCTGACGTCATCAAGGCAAGTCAAAGAGGAGGTACTGAGTTTTGTGTTACTGAGGCATAAAAGTTAATTAAAAAATACATTTTGCTCCTAAACTTATTTTTTTGCTTGCCACGAAGGAGCCATGTGGAAATTGTTAGTTTTTTCCCTTTAGAAAGGTTTCTTGCTTATTTTTCTTCTGCACAGGGGCAAAAGCAGCTCGGTGTTTGCAGTAGTGTTTGGAAAGTTACTTGTTACTTGCATTTACTTGTACTTGTTCTCGTTATTTGTATGCAAACTAGCTTGAGCAAAGTGGGGAAATAAGTGGTAGCTGACATTGGTGTTGGTGAAAACCAGACAGGTGCTAGAAAGAAGGTGCCAATTAGGCACAAGTGGCTGTAGAACAGACAAGACAATAAGAAATTAACTAGCAGCGGATATTCAGCAAGTGTGTTTTCTTAGCGTAAGGGTTTATTAATACGAAAGAATACAAATTGTGTTAGTGGAGAGCTCATAAATAAGGAATAAGAGGGGTGCAAATTTAGGAGAACAGACAGAGAAAAGTAAAGGTAACCTCACAGAATGACAAACAGCAGGCAGTCGAGGGGAGGATATTACAGGAGCTTAAGAGGCCAGAACAAGTAAAATAACAGTAACAGTTCTTTAATCTAATTTTTCAGCTTTGTTTTTCAGTTGTATCATTTAAGTTAAATAATTTAATTTTAATAAAAAACAGTTAAGCAGTTATAGTAATCCAATGTCAAATTTTAATAATGAGGCCAGTGCATTGCAAGTCTTATTGAATGTTGAACTTTTTAGAGGATGGCTTGAAGGAGTCAGTCTTTTGTGAAGGATACATCTGCAGGAGATGCCAGCTGATCCAGCACCTTGAGCTCAGGATTGCTGAACTGTAGTAGAAGTTGGCTAGCTTGTGTTTTAATAGGGAATTGGCGGACCTGGCTCAGATGTTCTTTAGAAAGATGGTGTGCACCCCTAAGGTGGCACAAGAAGAGACTTGAGACCAGACAGTTAAAGATAGGTAGGTCATGGTCACAAGAGCCATGGTAAAGGGTGCACACTGTCTGGGTTCATCAACCCCAGAATTAGAAGTGGCAAACCGTTTTCAGGTCCTTGGAAAGCTGGGCAGTGTCTCTGAAAATTTTGAGGTGGTAGGCAGGCATGAGGAACCCCAACTGACCACATCAAAACCAGTTCCCAGAAAGAGAGGGGTAGTGATAGTTGGGGACTCAGTTGGGGACAGACCAGGTTTACAACTGTACATGAAGGGACAATCAATAATGTAAAAATAAATATGCATATTAGCATAAATTCTAGCCCAAAGTTTAAGTGCAAAAATGAAATGAATAACAAATTAAATAGCTTGCCTTAATGTTGAAGGAAATTATATTATAGCAATAACAGAAACCTGGCTAAATAGCAAAGATGTGAATGAGTATAACATAGAAGGGTACATATTTTTAGGAAGGACAGATAGAGCATAAATTTGATGTTGCTGTTCATGTCAAACTGAATTTAAACACTTCAATTGGATGATGATCCCCTTCTTAGTGAGGATGTCTGGATTTGTGTGGAAAGCATTTTGGAAAGAGTTCTTGTTTTAGGAGTGTATTATAGACCACTTCCTGCCATATGCAGACAATCATTTCAATGTGCATATTTTTGGTAATATTAATAAAGCAAGTTTATAGTCACGAGGGACTTTAAGTATCTGAATATTAACTGGGCTGACCTTGCAAGTAGAGGAACACAAGAGCAAGAGTTTTTAGATGTAATCAGTGACTATTTTTTACCACATAAAGTTAAAGCACTAGGATGAGGTGAAGCGTGTCTAAATATAGGGTTTTGTATTAATCAACATAGAATTAGGGTGTAGGGTGATATTCTTTCAGTATTTTAATACAGTAATCCCTCCTCCATCGCAGGGGTTGCGTTCCAGAGCCACCCGCGAAATAAGAAAATCCGCGAAGTAGAAACCATATGTTTATATGGTTATTTTTATATTGTCATGCTTGGGTCACAGATTTGCGCAGAAACACAGGGGGTTGTAGAGAGACAGGAACGTTATTCAAACACTGCAAACAAACATTTGTCTCTTTTTCAAAAGTTTAAACTGTGCTCCATAACAAGACAGAGATGACAGTTCCGTCTCACAATTAAAAGAATGCAAACATATCTTCCTCTTCAAAGGAATTCATAGGGCTGTTTGGCTTTTAAGTATGCGAAGCACCGCGGCACAAAGCTGTTGAAGGCGGCAGCTCACACCCCCTCCGTCAGGAGCAGAGAAAGAGAGATAGAGAGAGAGAGAGTTTGTTTTTCAAAAGAAAATCAATACGTGCCCTTCGAGCTTTTAAGTATGCGAAGCACCGTGCAGCATGTCGTTTCAGGAAGCAGCTGCACAAAAGATAGCAACGTGAAGATAATCTTTCAGCATTTTTAGACGAGCGTCTGTATCGTCTAGGTGTGCGAACAGCCCCCCTGCTCAATCCCCCTACGTCAGGATCAGAGAAAGTCAGCGCAAGAGAGACAGAGAAAAGTAAGTTGGGTAGCTTCTCAGCCATCTGCCAATAGCATCCCTTGTATGAAATCAACTGGGCAAACCAACTGAGGAAGCATGTACCAGAAATTAAAAGACCCATTGTCCACAGAAATCCGCAAACCAGCAAAAAATCTGCGATATATATTTAAATATGCTTACATATAAAATCCGTGATGGAGTGAAGCCGCGAAAGGCGAAGCATGATATAGCGAGGGATTACTGTAGTAAAATAACAGTCAAGGAGGAGGTGAAGTGTATCAGGAATAGTAAAGGGAATTAAAAAAAATACAGGCAGTGAAGTAACAGATGCTCTAATCTTGCATTTTTGTGAGGTCTTCATATATGAGCTAGTGGACAACTTTCCAGAGGTAAAAGGGACTACTAAGGAAGTACTGCGTGATTTGGAAATTGTACAGTGCGAAGTACTGGTCAGATTAAATATGTTGAAATCAAACAAATCACCAAGACCAGGTAATATTTACCCTCAAATTCTTAAGGAGGGGGTAACAAGTACATATATAACCCTTGACACTTATTTTTAGGACGTCACTGTGCACTGGGAAATTCTGAAGGACTGGAAAATGGCAAATATTATCCTCTTATATAAAAAGGTTGATTGGGCAGATCTAAGCAACTATATGCTAGTAGGCTTATTGTAAATCACAGGAAAATTAATGGAAGGAATTATTAAGGAAATGAACAGGACTTTTACTGAACAGTCAGAATGGGTTCAGAAGTGAGAGTGCGTGTTTTACTAACATGCTGGAATTCAATGAGGAAGCAAAATAGAATATTATCAAAGTGGAGCATATGATATTATTTATCTGGACTTTCAGAAAGCATTTGATAAGGTGCCACATGGGAGGTTGGGCATTATACTAAAAGAAGTGGGAGATCAGGGTGCAATGTTTACATAGATGTACAATTGGCTCAAACACAGGAAGTAGAGAGTGATGGTACAAGGAACCCTATCAGAATTGGCTGATGTTAAGAGCGGTGTTTCACAGGGGTCAGTGCTAGGGATGCTTCTATTTTTCATATTTTTAATAATTTAGATAGGAATATAAATAACAAGCAGATACCAAGTTAGGTGGATTAACAGATAATCTAGAGTCCATGAAATCATTATAGAGGGACTTTGACATTATACAGGCTTGAGCAGATTTGTGGCAGATGAAATTGAATTAGGTTTTTTTATTTGATTTTGTCTTTTCTCATGACCTTTAGAGGTCACAATGCAAAGCGTAAGTAATTATAAAGTATTACATGTAGCAATTAAAAATGTTAGGTTTAAATGTAAAACGGGAGGCCTAAAAAGTTGATTTGTCACTATCAACTGCCAGACAGTATTCAGAAGCCATTAAGAAGGCTAACAGAATATTAGGTTATGTAGCACAATGTATAGAGTACAAGTCTAAGGAGATTATGCTCAAGCTTATAACGCACTGGTTAGCCCTCATCTGGAATACTGTGCAGTTTTGGTCTCAATGCTACAAATAGGACATAGCGACATTAGAAAAATATCATTAGTCTAGGGGTTTACATAATTTTTCCAACCTACACCTGTAAACGTTTGAATGATGTATTTAATATGTACAAGAACAATCCAATACTTTGTACATTATTAGTTCTTTCATTTTTGTAATTTAGATGAAAATCAGACGGTATCTTAAGACAAATTCATCCATAAATGTGGTTATTTTCAAAGGGTTCACATACTTTTTCTTGCCACTGTATATTGATTTGCAACTTGTTATGCCCGGATATTTAAACTGTTATGATATAATGATTGATCATTCATTCTGGTATGGTTTGCTAGAGAAGTCACTGGGAAAAAGTACACTTTTATTAAAATTAATGTTTTAACTCACAAGGAACAGTCCTGTCTCCTTTTTCTCTTTGCTCTGTATACCTCCAACTACAAATATAAAACCAGGTCATGTCACTTGCAGAAATTCACAGATGATTCCACACTTAAGGGGTGTTTTGATAAAGGGGATGAGGCAAAATATAAGATTCAGGTGGCGAAGTCTGTTTCTTGGTACAAAGAGAAGTGTCTGCATCTTAACATCAGCAAACCAAGGAACTGGTTATTGACTTTTGCCACACCGCAGAGACTCTTTGTCAAGTCACTATTCAAAGAGTGGATGTAGAGTTGGTCCACTCCTACAAGTACGTGTTGGGCCACATGAATGACAGGTTGGACTGGTCTCGGAACACAGAGAAACTATATAAGAAAGGGTAGAGCAGGCTCTTTTTCCTTAGAAGACTGTATTCCTTTAATGTGGGAAATTACTTCCTTCACATCTTCTATAACTCTGTGATGGCTAGTGCGATTTTCTACACTGTAGTGTGCTGAACTGGTAACATCACTTTAAGAGAGGCCCACTGAATCGACAAGATAATTAAAGGGTGGGCTCAGTTACAGGACACATTCTGCACCACCTGGAGGTAGTAGTGAAGGAGAGAATTAAAACAAAACTGAGTCCCATTATGAACAATGCTGCACATCCTCTCCCTGCCACACTAACACTGAGTACTTTCAGTCAGTGAATCATTAAGCAGAAGTGTGTCAAGAAACGTTACTCTGGCTCCTTTATGCTAATAGTAATATGTCTGCATAATGCCACATTGGGATTGTGACTGCCAAGTCAGAACGTTTCATTGTTTTTAATTTTCTCTGGTGTGTGTGTGTTCAGACCAAAATTTGTGTGTGTATATTTATTTATTTATGTATCTACCTATTTATGTATTTATTTATTTAAAGAGCTTCTATAAAAATCTACATTTCTCCCTGTGGACAAATATCTATCTATCTATCTATCTATCTATCTATCTATCTATCTATCTATCTATCTATCTATCTATCTATCTATCTATCTATCTATCTATCTATCTATCTATCTATCTATCTATCTATCTATCTATCTATCTATCTATCTATCTATCTAATGAAATTCTCCTATCAAGTTTTAGACCAATGGGAAAGATGACTGTGAGTCTGATACAGCATATAAAGCATTATGTGTTCTGTATATAGCGATATTTTCTGTTCTGAGTCCTTCTCTGATAATCCTCTTTATCTCTGGTTTCTTCCAAAGATGATCAGCTAATGAAGCAATGCCTATCGTTGAAAAGCATTGGTGATGATGGGCACCCTCATTGAGTATGTCATTCTAATTTGAAGTAATCTGAGTTTGTATTATTAATATGAACTGAGGCTTCTGGACTAGTATGAAGTAATTTAAGCCATGCGGATATGTATATTATCAAAAAATTGCTTAGCTTGTTACCTTCTTTACACTTAGGGGAATATTAGGACTTATAGCGTTTCTTAACTTTATAGAATTAATCTCTAATGACAGGGGGTTAAGATGCACCAGTTGCAGGCTGAGTATATGGGGCATAGTGATGTTAGCTGCAAAATAAGAGAAGAGTGGTTAGAGATGAAAATAGCATGATAAGTACAAGATTTGGTAGTGGGCAGTAAATTATTATCAATGAAGAAATAATCAATTCCTGAGTAACTGTAATGTTCTGGTGAGAAGAAGGAATTTCTCTTGAATTCAGATATTAAAAAATTCCATGGGTCTGATAGATTGTGATTCACAATGAAATTGTGTAATAGTCTTTGCAGTTTTAGATCTTATAGCTGCTATAGTCGAGGACCTATCAAAGTTTACATTTAAAGAACAATTTAAATCTCCAGCCATTATAATTTTAAGAGTGCTCGTGCTCATGGACACCAATGCAAATACATTTTGTATAGATTCTCTATTCTCCACATTAGGTGCATATACAGTATGTTTTCTAGAGTTACTTAAATTTGAATAAATTCCCCACAACCATGACATAGCATCCTTCAGGATCAGATATTACAGGTGTGCTACAAGTGGCATTATCTTATGGATTAAAAATTTTCACACACCTGGTTTCATGTTATAGCTGGAAAAATATGTTTTACTTATCCACTGTCTTGTCAGTTGAAACTCGTCCTTCCTTGTTTGGCAAATCTCCTATAAAAATACTATCTTGGCCTTTTTGCCTGTGAGATGAAAGAATACATTTTATCTCTTTAGGGCATGATTGAGGCCCTTGATAGTCCATCAAATATTGATCAGATGTATACTTCTTTTGAATATTAGGGGAAATTTGTGATCTTAAGGTAAAGCAATGAGTTATTTCAGATTTCAGCTTTAACACAAATTTCATGTATAAATTGCTTGGTTTTAAGATTAGTTAGCTAGCCAATAATTTGACACGTTATGAGATAACAAAAAAAAGAGAAATAATAACCTGCTGTTTTTTCCATCTCATCTCATACCCACCTTGCACCCCAAGTGAGGCTAAGACCAAAAATCACAGAGTCCCAATCCTCTGACAAGCCAAAAGACAGAGCACAACCAAAACATCAAGACACTTTTGATGTTGTATAGTATATACACCTGCACCAACAGAGCATCCTGAGGCCTGGCTATCTTTATGTGCAGAAAACAATTGTGTTAGAGGTTAGATAAAAATATTGTAATATTGAAACCCATTTTATCTACATGGATTAAACTTGCAAGCTCTATCCAAGAATGTCCAGTTCAATTAAATAATATAAATTCTGATTTATTTTTTTAGACTACGAAAACAGACATGGGAGTACTCTACTACTGACTTTTTTCGTCATTGCCAATAAACCTGTAACTATCTTCTTTTATAAATAACTAGAATCCTGGGAAATTGTATGAAAACTTACTGTATGCAGCACTACTCAGAGGCTATATTATATTGCTAACTGAATTAATTCATTCTAGATGTGAGTGTAAATGATTATTTATTTAAAATACGTTCCTGATTCTTAAGCTGTGCATCTGCCTTTCCACAAACACAGTGCAAAAAGGATGCCTAATATTATTTAATATTAAAAAATTAAATAATAACTTTTTCAAGGGTCAGTGGCACACTTTTTTAGTCCGGCAGACATTTATAAGCATTTGAGCATACCGGACTATTGCCAACCTTTTGTCTATTTCTTTTTATTTTTGTGATTACTTCATAATAAATATTTTTCTTAATATGTTCTGAAGTAAAGGGAAGTGACTTCTAATATGTCTTCAGTAAGATCTAGTACTGTATGGTTTAATGATTTTTAAGTTATTCATTGTAATAAAATAATTAAATTCAATTAAGGTTGTACGATTATTTTGATTAATCATTTAAATCAAATTAATATTTTAAAGTGTTATTTAAAGATTTTTAAGTATCAGTTGATACAGGTAAACAGTTGCACAATCAATTAATATGCTAACAGGAAAATAAATCAGGCTACCAATCATTCCAGTTTGATTATCTGATCACATGTATACAGTTGAAAACATATTAATGCAAATTAACCTTGTATATCTCGTGAATGAGCTTGATGCAGGCTTTAACTTTAATTCAGTTGTCTGTAATTGGTTTGGATATGAATGATCGGATGTTGAACAAACTAATGTAAAATGCAAAGTCTGTAAAATGATGATAGCAGTTCAAAGTGGCAGCACATCCAATTTATTTCTGCTCTTTAATCAGAAATAACCAGTGGAATGAAATATATGTGAGAAAGCACTGGACAAAGATAAAATCTATCCACCGACAACTTCAGTTTTTTCTTCTCCCTACTTCAGCATGCACTGCACAAGGGACACTTCCTATTATATATCCTGTTAGACAAAGTTATTATGTTAGCAAGAGGGTGCACTAACAGGTGGTTCACTATAGAGACCTGTACTTGTAGTAGAGGAAAGAAGCTGGTGTGTTCTGCAAGCTTAAAGTGGTTGTTTGAAGAAAAGGAAAAAAAAGAAAAAAAAAAGAAAATTGATTGTGGCAGTAGCAGAAGGCATGTCTAAACTAAAGTGAAGAGCAGTGAAGGGTGCAAAAAAGAAAAAATAGTAAAGAAAATTGCATAGTTTAATTAGAGTTGCATGTAAGTGTTGTGAATGAGATGTGGCGGCCACAGGGAGGAACAGGGCTACAAATCTAAAAACAAATTACATAAAAAATGCACAGAAAAGTGTGCACAGAAGGATGTTATACAGTATATATATTTTTTGAGAAGAGCCCAGTTGTATTTTTAGTTTGCAAAAATGC
This sequence comes from Erpetoichthys calabaricus, assembly GCF_900747795.2. Classification (NCBI taxonomy): domain Eukaryota; kingdom Metazoa; phylum Chordata; class Cladistia; order Polypteriformes; family Polypteridae; genus Erpetoichthys; species Erpetoichthys calabaricus. Next base: position 200,684,085 of record NC_041398.2, on the reverse strand, counting down.
AGACAACCATGTCATTATTTATTTATTCTTCTCAAGAATAGCTAAAACTGATGTCTATGTTAAACTATTTAAATAAATCGTACACTTTTTGCTGTAAATTAAATTATTTCTCAATCTGCATCCAGCCTTGTAAGAAGGTCCTCCAACTTACAGGGAAATCTTGGGGGTTGGTGGCAGGATTGGCACTCCAGCCACCATAAAAAAAAAAACTGACACTGTTTCAGTGTGGTGCTGAGGTGTCACCCATGATTTGTCGTGTGGCGGGTGCAGAAACGTGCAACAGTGCATGCTCCAAAACTCTTCCTCTTCCTCCTCAGTTATAGGGCAATGAATGCCATTCACCTTTTAATAGGCAATTAAGTGTGTCTCTCTAAAATCAAGGCAGAAGTTATCCAAAACACTTAGTAGGAATCTTTTAAATTTTTGTTTGTTTCTTTTCCTTTACAGGTGCCCATTTTAACAGGCATCAGCACAGCCATGCTACCTCCTGCCGGCACTTCCACCTGGGCCCCCAGCCGCAACTCTCCGCCGAGTTCCCTATTCCCCATCCAAATCAATCCCAACCTGGAATGAGCCCTCATTTGCCACCTGCTCACCAGCATGCTACACCTCTTCATCAGCCTCTGGCCCCTCTGCCAGCCCCGCAGTTCCAAGATGTCCCAGGACCCCCATTCCTACCTCAGGCCTTACACCAACAATACCTCATTCAGCAGCAGCTACTAGAAGCCCAGCATAGGAGAATTCTACCCCACCCAAGGTAAGTTACTTTACTAGCCTTGTTATCTTGAGGAAACCAGGCAACAGAAATAAACCTATACATTATTTTGTGGAAATGTGGCAGTAGGTATTGTGTGAAATGTCTGTGTGTAAAGGAAAAAATAAAGATTCACTGCTCAGAAAAAGACTTTGATACGTGTTTTGTGATGCATATTTGGTGTAGCCATGAGAATTGACTTACATTTTATGAAAAGGTGATGTACACCTTTTTATTGGACTGTGATGAGAAAATTGACAGTTGACAATGACAATGGCTTAAAGCAAACCCTCACGTTACTTCCTGTCTGCGGTAGCCTGTTATCAATATGGCTTGAGATGTCACTAGGTTGGGAGCATGCATTGATAACGTGTTGCCTCACCCTCCGGATTGGGACCCGAGTGCAGTGGGTGACACCTCAGCACCACACTGGAACAGTGTGAGTTTTTTTTTTTTTTTTTTTTTTTTTTTTTTTTTTTTTTTTTTTTTTTTTTTTTTTACTGTGGTTGGAGTGTCAATCCTGCCATGAACCCTCAGGTTTTCCCTCCAACCTACACAGTATCGACAGGTATTTGTCACCACTGTCATTGCTGTCAGGCATTGAATACTGAGAGACTTCTTTAACAAGTTGACTGTTTTACAATGAGATCAATGATAAAAAATATCAGTTTTCTTTTTAACAAAAAGATAATTCCAGTATAGACAGACCAAACTCTGTGATTGTGCTTATGTCAGAAAGTAGGCAAGTGAGGAAGAAGGCTTTGCAGTTAGACTCTTAATAAACTTGAGGGAAATAATTGAAAAAATAATGAAGAAAGTGTCCTTTGGGGAAATTGAGGAATGAAAGAAATGCACTGTGGAGGATCAATGGATTAACAAAATCCTTAAACAAAAAAAGATAAATATTTGAAAGCCGGAACCAGGTTTAGAGAGGTAATTCAATCAAGGGTGAGATTTAGGACAAGGAAGACACTACCCTTGTAACCTGGTAAACTGCATCTCCCTTTAACAATATTTGAGTTCAAAAATCTTGAGACTGGAACAGATTCATACATAGCATTGCAAAGCAATTTTGGACAAGAGATCAATCATTAATTTAATGAGAGTTTCCAATGTAATGCTGCTTATGTTGCTTGGAAACCAGTTTAGTTTAACATTCTGAATGCTGATACTTGTCTTTATTGCATTTCATTTGTTTTATTATACCGTACAGGTATACTGCTATCTCAAAGTCACACTACACAAGACTGTAAGTAGTCATTCAGTTATGGGTTTTTAAGGTGTGAAACTCGCAACATTTGTCTCTCTGTCAAGCACAACTGATAATAAAGTTTTTATTTTTGTTTTTTAAATATATAATTTCAATGCTGACTGTCAGATAAAGTCAGTTTCACACTACAGAACTCAATTTCTAATTGGAGAGTACATCCCATTTAATGTGTGAGCTGAATTTAGCTGCATCTGAGGGTGTCAAATTATTTGACTAGGAATCACAGGGGGTAACTGATTAGACAAATTGCTTTACTAATTTTCCTCATGGTTCCAAATCCTTTTGAGCGTCATGAAAGTACAATGATGAACCCTCATTTTGGCAGCCAGTTATCCAAAGTACTCCAAATAAGCCACAAATTTGGCCCATTATTTTTCTTTTACAACTCAGACATGATATGACAAACACAAGACATTGAGCAAAAGTCTGTGGTGCGTTTAATGAGTCTCACCATGGACTTTGCAGAGTCCATAATACTTGCTTTTCTTCTTTCCTTGAAGCTAATAATCATTGTTTTGGGAACTTTATTTGAATTACTTTGAAATGAATGCTTATTGGCTGCTATTTCTCAAAGACACAAGTGCCAACTTGCAGAGCGCTATAATTGAGTCATTGAAGGAATTAAGCTATACAGTTGAACTGACGGTGACAGGCATGCTGGGACCATCTGCAACTTGCTGTAATTTTCTTAAGATAATTGTAAAGGCTGCAACTGAAAAACATTGAAATATCTGTGCAATGTAATGCTGACTTAGTTGGCAATTCCAGACTGGCCCCATTGTGGGTGTTATTGTGGATGGATACGTGAGTGAGCCTGATATGGACTTAACGTCCTATCTTGGGCTGTTTTCTGCCTCGCGTTCAACTTCTGGGATAGGATGAGGTCATCTGTGACACTTAAACATTTTGACAATGTAAACTTTCTTTGCACCTAGTATATTATACTAATAATAAGTAGTAATAATAATAAACTTTCAGTGGTCTCTGTCACTTTTTTGTTACATTTTTGCTTGCTTAACCCAAGCCTTTCCTTTAACACTGAGCTAGAGCTATTCTTCAGTGCAGTAAAATGGCTAGAGACAGGAAAGATTTATGTTAATGAATATGAAGGTCAATGATTAAGGTAACATGGTTACAGTGTGGGAAAAATGCAGTAACTGAACACAAGTAGCAGGCAAAGCACCGTGAAAGTGAAAATACAGAGAAGTTAAACACAAACAAAGGTAACACTTTAGTTTAGTTACTGCAAAAATGCATGTATTACTCATTTACTCTTATTTAACTAGATTTTAACAAAGGCTTCTTTTGGTTTTAATAACACTTACAAAGCATCAGTAAACAGGTTGTTCAGCTCTGTGCAGTGTGGCATACTGACATGATACTAAAATCACCTTTAATTGTGAAGTTTTCTACAGCCTGACATGTGGTTTAACACTTCCACTCTAAGACAGCTTTTATATATTCTTATTTCATTGTTTTTTTTTTTATCCGGATTTAATTCTAGGACATTTTTAAGGCTCAAATTAAATTTCAGTATTTTCCCTTTTGTACAGCCTATTTTATTTTCTTGATTTGGATTGCTTTGTATTTGTATTAAATTTTATTTTATTTTGTTGAGAGTCGCATGATTTACCATTTTCCATTAAAAGTTCATATATCTAGCTATTTCCTGACCCATTTAATCCATTTGACAGTTACTGTGCATGAGGAACAAACCATGGACAGAACATACAGTGAAAATTGTTATGTAAAATTTTTTTATTGATTGTAAAAATATAGTGAACACACAACAAAAAGCTTTTTTAAACAAGACTCTAACTCACATATTTACTTACCAAGACCTGACATTAAATAGACCAAGTGTCTAATTTTGCCCCATACAATTTATGTAGCAATAAGCTAGATTTCTGTTTATACCAAAGTCCTACTAGCTTTGTAGTTTCTGTTCTGTAAAATGCTTTTCTTTTGCCCATCCATGATACTTTCAATAAGAACTGAGTGAACTTTATCCCTTTCTCTTGGCATTATCCAACCTCTTTAATCTCCTTTCTCATTGTTCTAATTGTTGACATGTAATGTTGTGTTACTGTTTCTGTGGTGTAACAAGAAGGCAATGTGAAGTGGTCTGGGGTAGCATGGGTCAGGAATTCTTTAAATGTGGGCAGATTGAATGATTGATTTTAAACTGAAAAATAATTAAAGCAATGAATGTGGCACAGTGGTGCAGTGGGTACCTCATAAATTCAACATCCTAGGTTCATATTACACACTTAGTCATTGTCATGTTGAGCCCTTGTTTGCATGGATTTCCTTTCTCATTCCCCAATAATGTACTAGGTTGTGCTGTTTTGTTATGTTGCTATTACTAAAAAAACTTTCACTGTCAATAGATAAAGTAAAATGCTTAGAAATACAGATGGCACATTAACATGCAAAACACGTCTGGGTGAAATAATAGAGAAACACATGACAGAAAATATCACCTGCAATTTATAAACAATATTAGCCTTGTTTTAAATGGTATAAATACGGACAGTCAGATTGTCTGCTATATGCTGTATGCAGAGTCTCCTGGGAAGGAGAGTAGAATCTTAAATTTACGGAGATTAAATTGGTGGAGCCAGGAGGCTTCTGGCTTTTCCTAGTGCAGCAATATTTTTTATCCCTCTGTGCATCACAGTTAAGGTTTGGTTATAACAAGTTTCAGAAATTGATGTTTGGGATTATTTTTTCTATAAAGTCACTACAGCCTATTCATTGCCTGCACATTCTTCCCCCCCTGAAAACTCTGTATAGTTCATATGTATCTTCTTTGCTTGCCTTGCTAATATATATTACTTGTCATAACGACAAAGGGGGTCAGCTGATCATTTCTTCAGCGGTATAGATGAGGTAGGGACAAAATACCTTTTGTCAACATGTTCCACTATGAGAAGATTTTAATAAGCGGTCATGGTGACCCCCTTTTATATTCTCCCTGCCAGACATGGCCACTTTGTGCCTGCTGTGTCTGCTAGCTGATACTGCGACCATTTCTAAAAAATAAAAATGTACTTCAGTAACAAAAGCAAACGTTGCACCAATTTTATGTTTATAAGTTCAGTTAGCCTCCACATGTGCTTTCCTAAGAAAAGAGAGAGAGATTGGGTTACAATGTCAACTTTTAGGTTTGCTTCTGATAAGTTGTGATTTTACTTATTATTAGGCCAGAGGTATGCAAGAACAGCCATGGTCTCAGGTTGCAAAATAATCAGCTAAATTTTAGGACTAGATTTTTTTCTTATCACTTAAATCAAATGCAATGCAGTACATTTTAGTAGTAAACTGTGTTCTATAAAATATATCTATGATGTAAATGTATTTAGCTGAGATTTTGAATAAGAGCATCTTAGCATAAAACAGCAGCAATAATTTGTTGCCAAGCCACTGTTTATAATTGTGCCACAGAGCTCAGTCAATGTTACCAGATTAAGGATGCACTGTAAGCTGCATATTGCTGATAAGGATTTAAAGTTCTGACATGGAGCATTTTTTATGGTTAATGAGTGAACCCTTTTATTTTTGATTTTTTAAAATGTTTTTTCTTTGTTTTCCAATTTGTATTAGTTATTTAATTTAACCTGTGACATGATTTGCTTGCTTCAAATACCAAATATTGCCTTTAAAGTCTTTACATTGTAAACATCTATAATCTACAGTATCTAATGGCAGTATAATATCTATCCATTACCTATTTATAATGTAAATTGTTATATTTCAAATTGGCCTTGAATGAGAGGGAATGTTGGTGTGTATGTTTGTAAGTTGGCCCTGCAATGGACTATCTTCTTGTTCATTGCCGTTTCCTGCCTTGGAACAGTGCTATCCCTGAAATGGATTAGCTAGTTGAGAAAGTGATATATTGTGCTTTTTTGAAATTGTTTTGAATTTGTGATTCAACCAATTATGATGGTCCCTGATTTGCCCTGGAGAAAGGCAGAAGACCTCTGTCTAAACTGTGTGCTATAGAAAGATAGCACATGTTAGCACAGTATTTAATGTTTGCAGCTTGAATATTTTTGGCTTGAAAAGAACAAATATTGTCATGTAACTTAATGTTTACTGTTTGATTTGTATTTGATTTAATGAAAACCAAATTTAAACCAGTACATTATTATTCAAAATGCCATTATAAATGTGAACTACAAAAGTATTTTCTAACATTGATCATAATACTACTTTATATCAGTAATTTTGGGGCCAGTTTTGTGGCACATTTTCTATTTAACACTTTGAGACTTTAGGTCTATTAGTCCTACCAGTTTCTGTACCTGTTTTTGTCCAGTGTATGTTGTGGAGTCTTAACAGCTTTCCTTTAAGCATCAGGTACAAAGATGCTGCTCTCTAAAGGACACTAGTATATTGCAGGTCAAACTTATGCACCACAACCTGATCTGCACAGTTGGGGAGTGGAAGGAAAAACAAAGCTACCAGAGAAATGCTTATGCAGACATGGAGAGAATGTGTAAACTGCACACAGGTATTGATCAAACCTAGTATTTGAAGTATCAGTACCCACAGTGTATGGTCCTAAGATAGTCTATAATGCTTCATCCTTTGAGAAGATCAGTAACATTTTTAGAACAAATAGACCAATAACACAATTTTGGCCATTTGTATTAAGCTTGCATTTGCCACCATGTCATTCCAACTATCAATTAAACAATTTATAATTGACCCTTCCATTTCTGGCACTTGTTTTTTCAGTTTTAGGGTTGTAGGATGCCAAAAGCTTATTTGCAAGGTCACTGGATACAAATTAAGAATGAACCTTTTTATTTTCAATTACTCTCATTTACTTGCAAGCTCACTCATACCAGAGCAATTTAGAGTCTCTAGTTAAAGAGTATATCTTGGCTGGGCCTGAAATCTTTAGAACCTATAGATAACCTACAAATACACATAGACAAATGTTCAACTTATTAGAGACTATGCCCTGCAAACATGAGACAGTAGTGTTAATTGTGTTACCATTATGCCATGTCATTACTGCAAAATAATCTGCTTGCCTGTTACTGCTCATCAAAATATACTTATTAATATACTATATGAAAAATAATGTACAAAGCATTTTGTTTACAACTCGTAACATTCTGAAAACCAATTAATCTGGGTGCTGGAGCCTATCCCAGTAGCACTGAGTGCAAGAGAGTAAACAATCCCACAGGGGGAACTAGTCTATTGCAAGGCCCAGTCACCCAAACTCACACAGAGTCCACTTGGAATTAGTGGTTCTAACTTAACTTGCAGAGCTGTGGAAGGAAACCATAATGCCCAAAAGAAAACTTGCACAGACAAAAGAAGAATTTGCAGACTCCAAACGGGCAATGATCAAGCAAAGATTCAAACCCAGTTGTTGACTTTCACTACACCAAAGAGTCTCTATGCCCAGTCACTATTCAGGGAGTGGATGTAGAGGTGATGCTCTCCTAGATGTGTACTTGGGGGTTTACATCAATGACGTGCTGGACTGGACTCATAACACAGGGAAACTATATGAGAAAGGACAGAGCAGTCTCTTTTTCTTGTAAGTAGACTGTATTCATTTAATGTGGGAAGTGACATACTTCACATCTTCTATAATTCATTGATGGCCACCACAATTTTTTACTGTGCTCTGTGCTGGTAACATCACTTCAAGAGAGGCCCACCAAATCAACAAACTAATTAAAATGGCAAGCTCAATTATTGGACACACTCTCGACCCCCTGGAGTAACAATGGAGGCAAAAATAAAAATGAACGAAAATTAAACTGACAGTTCTGATTAATGCTGCACATCCTTTCTCTGACACACTAAAACTGAGTACTTTCAGCCAACAAATTATTCACCAGAAATGTGTCAAGAAACACTACTGTGGCAATTTATAGCAATGGCAATGCACCTGCATAATGCCTCACTGTGACTGTAACCAAGTCAGAAGTTTTCTTTCTTTTTAATTTTATTTTTATTCATTCTGGTGTGTGTTTATATATATATATATACTAGGGGGCTCCGCCCCCTGCTCGCTTCGCTCGCCAACCCCTGGTGTTGTGAATGACAAAGAGCGTGATGTATGAATGAGATATAGAATAGTGTGAAGGTGTAGATGATGCAAATAGAAAGCAAACAATAAAGTGTGTGGCACAGTCTAAAGGTTTATTGGAAAATTTCTTTGTACACGCCGTTTAAGTGTAAAAGGTAATTCCAGGTCAGAACTTGTAATGTCAATGAAGATGGTTATTGTTGTGATCAGAGTCAAGTTTGTCAGAGCTTAGAAAGAGTTGTGTCTCTCCAGGAAGTAATGGAATGACTTGGGTATTTATGTTTTCCACATTAATATTTTTTGGACATAATATAGTGCGTTGTGTTAAAAGGGGCATTTGGTCTAATGAGATTGCTGTTCCAAATCTGTCTGTAACTAAGTCGTCGCAGATAAAGGCTTGAGGAATTGTAATAATATGTGTGTGAAGTCCATCTGTATTGGTGAGTGTACCATCTCCCAGTTGTAATAAGCAATTGTTATGATCTGGTTCTGGACATCGTATCTTTTTTACTAACTGTATCTTTTGAAAGCAATGCCAATTGTCTGCGTATTTTAAGGTGCACTGAACAATAGCTGAGCGCTTGGCATGTGGAAGAATAGCTAAGCACTGTCTAAAATCTCCTCCTAATAAAAGTACCTTTCCTCCAAAGGGAATATTATTATTCATAAACGTTTGTAGAAGTTTATGAATGGTGTTGAGTAAGTGACTGGATGCCATTGTACATTCATCAATAATTAACATTTTTGCAAGACGGATGTCACGTGCAGTGCCACCGTTAATGTTCATAGTGGATACCGATTTGTAGGATCTAATGCAGTTGATAAAGATTTCACTTTCAGGTACATCATTAGTTAGAAGCTTCTGTAGATATTCAGGATATGAATGTAAAGGAGGCAGTCTAATTTGACCCTTTTGACAACAACGTGTAAATGTATTACTTGTATTGCCAGTTGTTTCTTCAGGGAAGTGAACTGAATGACAATGATTGCAAATGACATTCATTAATCCGAATGAATTTTCCTGGTGTATGTTTTGCTTGTGCCGTTTGAGAGGCGCGTTGTTGCATGTGTAGTATTTGGGACGTGTTGTTTTGGAGCTGTAATCGATTTGCCTGTGCTGTGTGAGAAGCCCGTTGTATCCTTCCTTGCCGTTAACGTATGTCTGAGACGGGAGGTGTTTCGTTTTGAATCCGTGCCTGTTGCGATGCAGCACTTTGATTGATAGATTGCGTCATGTGGATCTAGGATGTAGATTTGTGCATATTTGCGTTGTTGATTTGTTTCAAGGTGCACTGTTCCAATGCGATGCAGTATTTGTGCACATATGCGAAAGCAGTATGGGCCATTGCCTTTTGGTGGCCTGATATTTACTCCGGTAGATGCAAAAGCAAATGAACTATTGTAGGATCTAATGCAGTTCATAAAGTTTTTACTTTTAGGTACATCGTTAGTTATAAGCTTTAGTTGAGCTTTGCGTTTTTGGAGCCGAGACATTTTTTCTTCTAGAAATATGGATAAGTAATAAGGAGTATTGCACTCACTGTTAATATGGAGCCTTTTCTGCGGTTGAACGGTTAATAGTGCCTTATTGTAATGAGATCCACCTATGCTGCATAGTGTGAATTGTGTTTGGTCCCGTTATCCGAGCGGTATCGTTTTGTACCTGTGATCGTGAATTCATGACTTGTTTGTTCTTGTGCGTGAGAAATATGGATAAGTAATAAGGAGGATCGCACTCACTGTTAATATGGAGCCTTTTCTGCGGTTGAACGGTTAATAGTGCCTCATTGTAATGAGATCCACCTATGCTGCATATTGTGAACGTGTTGAGATGACGTATGTTTAATACGGACGGTTCATTTAAAGAAATGGGGCTTTGTGTGTCATTTGTTATTTATGTTACTGTGGTCGTGGGTCTGAATCGTCGTTTTTGTGTACGTTTCGTGTGCTATGTCCGTAGTCTGTCCCGTTTCGTGTCCAATGGGCTTTGTGTGGTGCTCGCGGCTTCTTTTTTTTTGTGTGCTTGTGGCTTGTTGAATCCTCCTCTTTGTGTGCGTCCCGTTTCGTGTGCAATGGGATTAAATCCTCCTCTTTGTGTGTGTCCCGTCCGTTGCTTGTGTGTGTGTGTGGGGGGGGGGGGGGGTTTGCGTGCTCTTTTTTTTTTTGTGTGCCAGAGGCTTGTTGAATCGTCCTCTTTGTGTGTGTCCCGTCCGTTGCTTGTGTGTGAGGGGGGGGGGGGGGGTGTTTTGCTCGTGCGGTGCTGTGTGCGTCGCCTGCGTTTGACTCCTTTTTTCTGTGCTCACTCCTTTTTTCTGTGGTCTTGGCTGCCTCTCGCGGCGCCTCATTTCTTGGGGCGCCTGCGCAGTACGTCTTTTTGCGGCTACGGCCCATGGCCGGATGTCCCTGCGTCCATCCGGTTTAGCATTCTCGGTTAGTAATATGGATATATATATATATATATATATATATATATATATATATAGTGACAAAGGCGCTCTACCAGCGCCTGACCCAACACAGACAGACACGGGAGGCACACTTATAAAACAAATAAATGTTTTTATTTTCTTCGCCTGTGGGCAACGCCTTCCCAGTTCCCACAGGCACAACACAGTCCAAGCACTAAGCACAATCCCAAAACTTTTCTTCTCTTTTCTCGTTCTTTCTCCTCTCTCTCCCTCCGGTAAGCTTTGTCCTCCTCCTCCTGACTCGGCGTGGTGGTCTCGGAGTGGTGGCTGCTGGCTCCTTTTATAGCTCACCCAGAAGTGCTCCAGGTGTTTGATGAAGTCCCGTGAGACAAAGACTTTTAACATGGGATTCTTTCAAGTCACGCCCTACTTACAACTATTTTCAAACAAGACCACGGTCATCTAACCTCAGTTGTGTGAATGCTTTTGGCAGACACACATCCTGCGCTCTCAGCTCTTATAAATTTTATCAGGACAATAATTTTATATGTTCTAGATGACATCTCTTTAAATTGTATATCCAGTTAACCAAACCTGGGGGTGGGCGAAGCCCCCTAGTATCTATATATATATAATTCACTTAGCCGACAGGGCAATCAAGACAACCATGGGATATGCAAGCAAGACAACCATGGGATACGCATGACATAGCCACGCCCACAAAATCACAGAGACCCGCCAACCAACTCTAAGACCATGGGATACGACGACAATTTACAGAGCCACACCTGCCTACTCTAAGAGCATGGGACGAGAACGCCTGCCCGCCTGTCTGTTACCAGCATTCACCACAACGCATTCACCGCAATGTACTGGAGTGTAAAACCATTGCAGCTTTTAGCTCACAAACTGCAACAACTCACCAAACACCGCCACCCTGTCTCTCGAGGCATTCACACTGCCGGAAGACAACCATGGGATACGCAAGAAATAGCCATGTCCGTCAACTCACAAAGCCCCGCCCACCAACTCTAACACCTCATCAGACGCTTTCTGTACCTAAGAAGACATATAGATACTCATTATTCCCCAGCACGCGTCCACCCATGCTCTCAAGGCATTTACAGTGCCTGCTCATGTGCCTGGACGCAACAACTCACCACACACAAATTTTGCTTAATTTGACTCAACACGGGAAACCTCACCCGGCCCAGACATGGAGAGGATTGACAGATTGATAGCTGTTTCTTGATTCTGTGGGTGGTGGTGCATGGCCGTTCTTAGTTGGTGGAGCGATTTGTCTGGTTAATTCCGAAAACGAACGAGACTCCCTACTGCTAAATAGTTACGTGACCCCGAGCGGTCGGCGTGCAACTTCTTAGAGGGACAAGTGGCTTTCAGCCACGTGAGATTGAGCATTAACAGGTCTGTGATTCCCTTGGATGTTCGATACTGCACACGCGCTACATTGAATGGATCAACGTGTGTCTACCCGGCGCTGACAGCCGTGGGTAAGCCGTTGAACCCCATTCGTGATGGAGACCGGGGCTTACCATTGTTCCCCACGAACGAGGAATTCCCAGTAAGTGCGGGTCATACACTTGCACTGATTACGCCCCTGCCCTTTGTACACAACCCCCTTGCTACTACCATGGTCGGGTGACTTGGTGGATTATATATAGAAAAGCAGCCGGAACCGCAAAGAACAATGAATGGCGGCCGGGGGGGTGGGGGCTCATGGGGCGGGACGGAAGGGGTGGAATGGGTGTCCTTCCCCTCTCCCCCCATTCCGCCGTCCAGCCCCGTCCCTCGCTCTGGGAGGTGGAGGCGCGACGGCGGTCCTCCAGTTTTCAGTCACGGACAATTGTATTTTGGTTCGTAGCGTGCATTGTTGCGATGTTTACTTTTCTTGGTGGTTTATTAAATTTCGGATTTTTCAAATGTTAATTTTTTTCCCTGTGCTTAAAACTCATTAAAAGAGCGGTGTGATTATGTGGCGTATGCTACGCCTCGGGTTGGCTAGTATATATATATATATTCTGCATAACATATCAGTGATCTGCTTCTTGCAACTGAGGGGATGTGGCAGATGTTTGCCAACTGGCTGAAAAAACCACAAGCATTATCTGGTAGGTAACCACCGAGGTAATCAGATTGTGATTAAGACCTTAGAACAGATGTATATATATTGAATGAGCTTCTGCAAAAGACAAATTGCCCTATCTATGCTAGTGAGGTGGCACACTATCTTTAGAATGTTGCTGAGATAAATCATTTGTAAATTTCTTCAGACTCAAACTGTAAGGTAATTTACAAATTACTAAAATAATTGCCAGATGTGCCTGGTTTATAAGTAGGATCATAATGTTTAGTCATAGGCATTTTTTTCGTATATCTCCAGTTCTTTTGCTTCTGTTTTTCAAGATTCAGAATGATGCATAGAGTACTGTTACAAATGATTTGTTGAAGAATTGCAGAATTTCACTTTGAATTAGTGATTTATTAAATCACAGTGTGATATATTTTCCAGTTGACATGGGAATTGTAGGCATTGAAAGGTGATCAATGACAAGAGTAGAAATCAAAGCACTTGGAAAAAGGGAAAATCTTATGGTAAAGACAACTGAAGGTTTGAAGGAGTTAAAAGAACTAGGAAAAGTGTGACTGATTATTGACTCAGCCAGATATTACAATAGGGTATAAAGCCGCCTCAGAACAGAAGGGCTCTTTTAATCTAGAGGGATGAGGTGAGCTTAGGTGAGAGCTCACTGTCAGGCAACGAGTAGAAAGTGGCAAAGTAGTGGAATTGGGGGAGAAAGGAGTGCCATATGAAAAACGAGTAAAGTACCAAGCTTGAATCCCAAATACTGACAATAATTTGAGGTAGACTCCAAGAACCTACAATTTTGTTTCTCAATGTTTATTTATTTTTTTGTAGTATACATTGCATCCTCTTTAGATACTGTACATTTACTTATTTAATAAGAAAACTACATTTAAGTATTTTTACCTTTTTCCACCTTTTGGAATGGATATTAGGAGGAACTATAGGAGTGTGCCCTTCTTCATACAATAGAACGATTTAGATTTAAAGCCTACAGTGGACTACATACTAAAATGCTTCTGTTACCTAATAAGTAGATACTGCAAGCCTTTACAGGTGCTGTTTACCCATTATGTGAAAGCATTGGCTTGTAGAAAAATGTGAGTTGTTTGACTCTTAAACAACTAAGTGCCTTGAGCATGGGAAATATGCCTTCAACACAATCCAACCTCTGCTCCTTAGGGACAAGCTGACAGAGATGGGAGTAGATTCATACCTGGTGGCATGGATCGTGGACTATCTTAAAGACAGACCTCAGTATGTGCGTCTTGGGAACTGCTCGTCTGACATTGTGGTCAGCAACACAGGAGCGCCACAAGGGACTGTACTTTCTCCGATCCTGTTCAGCCTATATACATCGGACTTCCAACACAACTCGGACTCCTGCCACATGCAAAAGTTCGCTGATGACACTGCTATCGTGGGCTGCATCAGGAGTGGGCAGGAGGAGGAGTATAGGGACCTAATCAATAACTTTGTTAAATGGTGTGACTCAAACCACCTACACCTGAACACCAGCAAAACCAAGGAACTGGTGGTGGATTTTAGGAGGCCCAGACCCCTCATGGACTCCGTGATCATCAGAGGTGACTGTGTGCAGATGGTGCAGACCTATAAATACCTGGAAGTGCAGCTGGATGATAAATTAGACTGGACTGCCAATACTGATGCTCTGTGTAAGAAAGGACAGAGCCGGTTTTACTTCCTTAGAAGGCTGGTGTCCTTCAACATCTACAATAATATGCTGCAGATGTTCTATCAGACGGTTGTGGCGAGCGCCCTCTTCTACGCAGTGGTGTGCTGGGGAGGCATCATTAAGAAGAAAGACGCCTCACGCCTGGACAAACTGGTGAGGAAGGCAGGCTCTATTGTTGGCATGGAGCTAGACAGTTTGACATCTGTGGCAGAGCGACGGGTGCTCAGCAGGCTCCTATCAATTATGGAAAATCCACTGCATCCACTAAACAGTGTCATCTCTAGACAGAGGAGCAGCTTCAGTGACAGACTGCTGTCACTGTCCTGCTCCACTGACAGACTGAGAAAATCGTTCCTCCCCCAAACTATGCGATTCTTCAATTCCACCCGGAGGGGGTAAACGTTAACATTATATAAAGTTATTGTCTGTTTTTACCTGCATTATTATCAATCTTTAATTTAATATTGTTTTTTGTATCAGTAAGGTGCTGCTGGAGTATGTGAATTTCCCTTTGGGATTAATAAAGTATCTATCTATCTATCTATCTATCTATCTATCTATCTATCTATCTATCTATCTATCTATCTATCTATCTATCTATCTATCTATCTATCTATCTATCTATCTATCTATCTATCTATCTATCTATCTATCTATCTATCTATCAATAAAATGTATTATTATTAAAATGCAGAGAATTATGATTTTATATAGCACAGTTTTGTATGCCATTCCAAGATTCTTTATGTTTATAGGGCCTTACTACATGGCTTTATGACTTAGAATGCAACACAACTAGACTGCACTATATAGTGTCTTAAGCCCATGGACTTCTCAATATTTTATTATATTACGATAAGTTTGTTTTCTGTGCTTACTTATAACATTTTCATAAAATTCATTCATATTCAAGGAAGGTACATAATTTTATTCCCACTGTGTCTTAAGTATATACTACTGTTCAGTAAGTAAAATGTACAGTTGGAAAAGCATTTTATCTTTTAGTGACATCAGATGAAAAGTTAATGCTGCTTTACTAATATCAGTCCTCTGGTTTTTGCACTGGATGCAAAGTGCAGAGTGTCACTAGGGAATTTTGTCTCTACATAAATCACGCAAGTTTATTAATGGGTCATTCCACTTCTTGCGGCAACATGGGCATCAAATCTCTATTCTGTAAAGAGAAGTGAAGGTTTTGGCAAGTAGTGTCTCTGAAGACTGTCACAGTATATAATGTAAGCATTTTATTTTAAAAAATTACTTTCCCTACAGTTCTAGTATGCAGAAAAAGAAAAATGGTAACTCTTAAGCTGTCATGAGACCATTTACCTGAAATTACCACATTCCTTAAGCCTGTCAGCAGATATACAACAATTTATATCAGGTCACTTTGATTGTCACAAATAAACGCATCAACTGGCCAAGGAAAATAAAAGCTTTTCTATAGCAAATTGCCACTGTTTCATGTCTATTAAATTCAAACGCTTGCCATTCGTATCTGTTTGGATATTGTTTAGATGGAGTGGATGAATACATATGGAACTAAATAAAACAAAACAAAAGAAAATAAAATGTTATTTATAAATTACTGGAAATGCAGCTATTTTAGCCCTGTGTGTTGCTTAGCCCACTTGCCTTTAGATGGGTTTAACTAGCGGGACCCCACAAAGTCAGGTTATCATGGTGCCATGCTATATGGGATTATGTGCTCCAGGTATCCTAATTGGAAGCAGGAATTATTGAATTTCTGATGTTAGGGAGTGTCAAATTAAATCAATTACACTTTACAAAGGCCTTCAAGTCTATTTCTTTTGTTTAATACTAACTCAGGCTTGTAAGCACAAATACCTTAGGTTCATTTACACTGGACTTTATGAAAAAATGCATATATTTGACTAATACAACATATATACGTTTAATACAATTTAAAGTTACTGAGAACGTGGTTTATCCCAGTATTGCAGCATGTAAACCAAATCCATCACAGTGTTTAATTAATATGTATTATCCAAATAAAAAATGACATTTTGAAATATGTTTTGAGTAGCAGCAATTCTTTACAATAGCATTCATCTATCAATCCATCCATCCATTCATAGAATTATAATCACCTTATTCTTGTTTATGTTTTTGGGGCAGCATATGGGCACTAAGTTGGCCCCCATATAAAAGATAACATAGAAGAGTTATTTTCAAGAAGACCCATTTTCTAAATTTTTATTACAGCAGTTTATGCTGTTACCTTAAAGTTCATAAGTATTGAGTTTAAAATCTAGCCCTCTCCACTGACATTATGATGAATGCAATTTTCAGGTCGGATTATGTAGGTTTTTTTTTTTTTTAACAGGTACTTTGATTACTTGCCACATTCTAAAGACCTGTATGTCAGTTTTTTTGGTAACTTTAAATTGGGTTACTGTGAGTGAGCTTTCCTTGCAGTGGACTAGAGTCTTTTTCAGAGCTGACACCTGAGTTAGGCTCTACCTAAAAACAATCCTGCTTGGCAGTGTACAGGTTTGGAAATATGTAACTTTTCAGAACCCACTTTTATAAAATAACTAGCAAAATACCCGCGCTTCGCAGCGGAGAAGTAGTGTGTTAAAGAGGTTATGTAAACATATATATACATATACATATATACATATATATACATATCTACATATACACATATCTACATATACATATATATATACATATAGACATCCACATATATATATACACATATCAACATATATATATACACATACATATACACACATATATACATATACACATACATACATAGTGCGATGTAACACGGGCTGTGATTATTACATGGGAGGGAGACGACAAATCACAGCTTCCCGCTTTCTAATCGGGCCTGTGATTGGTGCTTTGACTGATGCCCAGATCCCACAGTATCTCCCCTTAGGAAAGGCGTTAGGCAAGTGTAATTGAATAGCGTTGCTGCAAGTTTAGCTTTACACCTGTTTTTAAGGCTTATTGACTGAAAGGGGCTTTCATGAAAAAAGTTAGGGCTTTGCTACAGGATACACCCTCCACAAGTTAAGGAAGTAAAAATAAAGGTATATTTCCGTTTTATTTAAATCTTTTAAGTTTGTATGCGGGCGGCATGGTGGCGCAGTAAAAGGTGCCAGTTAGGAGACCCGGGTTCGCTTCCCTGCGTGGAGTTTGAATGTTCTCCCCGTGTCTGTCTGGGTTTCCTCCGGGTACTCCGGTTTCCTCCCACAGTCCAAAGACATGCAGGTTAGGTGCATTGGCGATTCTAAATTGTCCCTGGTGTGTGGGTGTGTGTGCCCTGCAGTGGGCTGGCACCTTGCCCGGGGTTTGTTTCCTGCCTTGTGCCCTGTGTTGGCAGGGATTGGCTCCTGTATTTAGGATATAGCGGGTTGGATAATGGATGGATGGACATTTGTATGCATAGCCCCATTTGCCCGTTTTCGTTTTTTTTCTTTGTTCAGTAATATTTCAGCAAACCCGGAGCTTGTCAGTTCAAATCCTGGTACTGACACCACTGTGTGACCCTGAGGAAGTCACTTCACCTGCCTGTGCTGCAAAAAACAAAAGTAATGTAACAAATTGTATCTCAGATGTTGCAAGTTGCTGGAATAAAGGCATAAGTCAAATAGATAAATATGTATTATACACATAGGAACTATTCATTTATTTTCAGTTAAGTCATCTGCAGCAAACCTTTATAAATGATGGTTTCTCCTTTTTAGATAGTGCAAACTGTTTCTTCTTCAGTGCTTTGTGCTTGAGGTTTTCTCTTGGAGAGCTTTTTTCATTTCATTGAAAATTAAAGCAGCAGCTGCCAAAATATGAAGCTTTCTTATTAATTTTTCAACATTGTGTAAAATAACTTTATAAAGTAACATAAAAGGTTTAAATACTGGTTATCCTTTTACACTAAAATATTACTAAAGAGATACAAAAAAAGTAAAATGCATATGTTGTTTTTCTTTAAGGAGATTAAATATTACTGAAGAAAGAAAAAAAAAAAAACTAAAACAGCCAAATGGGGCTATGCATACGAACTTAAAAGGTTTAAATAAAACAGAAATATATACCTTTATTTTTACTTCCTTAACTTGTGGAGGGTGTATCCTGTAGCAAAGCCCTAACTTTTTTCGTGAAAGCCCGTTTCAGTCAATAAGTCTTAAAAACAGGTGTAAAGATATTGACAATAAGCTACGCAAACCCACCAAGACATGGAATTGTTTAAATCAAGGCGCTGCGCTACCTTCTTCCAGATCAGCCCCAAGGCGTTCATATTTTTCGAAAGCAGTTCTGGTCTCCATCGGCATCTGTAGCTGAGTCGAAAAACACCATCCCATACTATTAGTTAACGATTAACACATTTCTATATGTATTGTAAGCATACAATACAACTGATAATATGTTTCGCTTATTTATCTGGTGTACCGACATTTTTGCGCGTTTAACGGCTGAAATCCAACGTGGTTTGTGCCCTTCAGAATGAAAACAGTTTGCATTTACCTTTTTAATAAAAGGCGAGCTTTTAAGCCTGAGAAATCACCCCGTAAATGCACACGTTTATTGCACATGTGTTAATATGTATGCTTACACAGTATTAAAAGACGCTCAACAATTAACGTCATTTACCTTCGTTCCCGTGATTGAGTCGTGCTGTAAATTCTTACTGTGAAATATAATTGACAAATAATTTGGTGAATGAACTTGTGAAGAAGGTGGAGCTGGAGTATTACGTCACTTCATTAACGAAAATGCCGTGATGTGCGGAAGGGCGGGGGGAGTGTGGGGGTTGACGGAGAATGTTTTCTTCAGCGCTATTTGGGGCTCTTCCTTGTTTTCAGTTCACGTGATTATGTAGGAGGCGTGATGACGCAATACGCGACTCCGCCTCCTCCATTATAGTATATGGACAAAAAAGAGGTTCCAGTTATGACCATTACGCGTAGAATTTCGAAATGAAACCTGCCTAACTTTTGTAAGTAAGCTGTAAGGAATGAGCCAGCCAAATTTCAGCCTTCCACCTACACGGGAAGTTGGAGAATTAGTGATGAGTGAGTGAGTGAGGGCTTTGCCTTTTATTAGTATAGATAGTGAAGCAAGGCCCTGTTATATGTAAGAGCAATGACTGGATAGGATACCAGTTCACTGATGGGCTTACTCACACCAGTAGAGCCAATAGTAGAGCTGCTAATGAATCTACCCTCAACAAATGAGTGTCCCCATTCAAATGAACTATTATTAGTTCAGTAATTTTGTTTATTTATTTTCCAGCGGCTTGCTCCCTCTCTTTTTAATATACCTGCTTGATTATACCTTGGCTTTCATAATGTCTTTACTTGCCTTTGGATCTGTGAATTTCCCATCGGGATTAATAAAGTATCTATCTATCTATCTATCTATCTATCTATCTATCTATCTATCTATCTATCTATCTATCTATCTATCTATCTATCTATCTATCTATCTATCTATCTATCTATCTATCTATCTATCTATCTATCTATCTATCTATCTATCTATCGATCGATAAAGGTAGATTACTCCATATGCCATAGCCTCATTCTCATCTTGAGCATAGGAAAGGTGCCATATAAATAAAATGTATTAATTTTATTATTATTTCACTTTATTGCTTAAAAATACAGTAGTTGTTTGAGCAGCAAGACTTTATTTGCTCAAAAATGTTGTTTAACATTAGAGAACAAACAAGTAAATTTCTCCTACTTTCCAAAAAATTATTGATATCTTTTAAATGTCTAGAACACTGGTTTGGTTCCTAGTCTTTTCCTGGAGGCACCACAGCATACATGATTCAAATGAATGAGGTAGTGATCAGCCTTTAATCAGGTGTGGTAGTGGTACAGTTTAGCAAATAAATGGATATATTGGTGGTTAACTACAAAAATTGGGGTGTCTTGAGGACTGAATTGGAAATGGCTTGTGTAATACACTTCAATAGATGTAAAATTAGTTTTACATTATTGAAGCTATAGTCATCAGTAATAACTCAAGAAACCAGTTTCATAAGATGTTGCCTTCAAGCTGTCATAAAGAAATCTGGAGAAATTTGGACAGTTTAAGACAAAATATGTGGTGGGATACTCAAAAACTGATCTGATAAGCAGTACTTAATCGTCAGTATATTTTGGGACAGAAAGAAATCAGTTGAATTGCTTGCTTAGCCTCTGTCCTAGGCATCTAATTTTTCCAGTGGAATTGATAACACTGTTATCATGATATATAAAGAGAAATTTATAGAATACTAATTACATATTGTTCTAGTGAACTGGAGTGGTAATTTTAAACTCGCAGCTTAATAATTGTTAAAGAGCTAATCAGTTATGTGAACTAGTATTAAACAATGTAGGATAGATAGATCCCTGTGATGGTTCTGTTTTGTAAATAACAATGTTAATATAATTTATTAAAATTACAGAATACAAAGAAGGCAATGAAAAATTCAAAGGAAACCAAAATATGTTATTATGCTTCCTATAAAAAACAAAATGAATGCAAAGTGCAAACCTTAAAACATAAGAAATAGAAGTAAATATTGACAGTTTGAATATCTTACATTTTGAATATAACTTGGTACTATGTTCTTTAATGAAACATTTTTATAGTAATAAGCAATTAAGTTTTGATTTTTTTTATATTACAGTACTTATGCAGTTGCCATAATTATTTTTAGTATACATTTTTACATACAAAATTTATTTAAGATCATACTACCATTTGTGGTATTCCGCAACCTCCTTTTCTGACTAATAAATGTGAAACATCATAGCAGATTTCTCTGATATTTTTTTTTAATGATTAAATTAACGTTTCAGTAAAGATGTATTTTTCTGGGCCTTAGTACCATAAGAAAATTTGTTTCCATTAGTTTGTCATCAAATAGCTATGTTTCTGGTCAGTCAGTCATTGTGTCAATCGGGGACCTGTCATTTTATATACAGTACACACGATATACAGTGCATCCGGAAAGTATTCACAGCGCATCACTTTTTCCACATTTTGTTATGTTACAGCATTATTCCAAAATGGATTAAATTCATTTTATTCCTTAGAATTCTACACACAACACCCCATAATGACAAAGTGAAAAAGTTTACTTGAGGTTTTTACAAATTTATTAAAAATAAAAAAAACTGAGAAATCACATGTACATAAGTATTCACAGCTTTTGCTCAATACTTTGTCGATGCACCTTTGGCAGCAATTACAGCCTGAAGTCTTTGAATATGATGCCACAAGCTTGGCACACCTATCCTTGGCCAGTTTCGCCCATTCCTCTTTGCAGCACCTCTCAAGCTCCATCAGGTTGGATGGGAAGCGTCGGTGCACGGCCATTTTAAGATCTCTCCAGAGATGTTCAATCGGATTCAAGTCTGGGCTCTGGCTGGGCCACTCAAGGACATTCATAGAGTTGACCTGAAGCCACTCCTTTGATATCTTGGCTGTGTGCTTAGGGTCGTTGTCCTGCTGAAAGATGAACCGTCGCCCCAGTCTGAGGTCAACAGCGCTCTGGAGCAGGTTTTCATCCAGGATGTGTCTGTACATTGCTGCAGTCATCTTTCCTTTTATCCTGACTAGTCTCCCAGTTCCTGCCGCTGAAAAACATCCCCACAGCATGATGCTGCCACCACCATGCTTCACTGTAGGGATGGTGCCAGGTTTCCTCCAAACGTGACGCCTGGCATTCACACCAAAGAGTTCAATCTTTGTCTCATCAGACCAGAGAATTTTCTTTCTCATGGTCTGAGAGTCCTTCAGGTGCCTTTTGGCAAACTCAAGGCAGGCTGCCATGTCTCTTTTACTAAGGAGTGGCTTCCGTCTGACCACTCTACCATACAGGCATGATTGGTGGATTGCTGCAGAGATGGTTGTCCTTCTGGAAGGTTCTTCTTTCTCCACAGAGGACCTCTGGAGCTCTAAAAGAGTGACCATCGGGTTCTTGGTCACCTCCCTGTCTAAGGCCCTTCTCCCCCGATCGCTCAGTTTAGATGGCCAGCTAACTCTAGGAAGAGTCCTGGTGGTTTTGAACTTCTTCCACTTACGGATGATGGAGGCCACTGTACTCATTGGGACCTTCAAAGCAGCAGAAATTTTTCTGTAACCTTCCCCAGATTTGTGCCTCGAGACAATCCTGTCTCGGAGGTCTAGAGACAATTCCTTTGACTTCATGCTTGGTTTGTGCTCTGACATGAACTGTCAACTGTGGGACCTTATATAGACAGGTGTGTGCCTTTCCAAATCATGTCCAATCAACTGAATTTACCACAGGTAAATTGCAGAAACATCTCAAGGATGATCAGGGGAAACAGGATGCATCTGAGCTCAGTTTTGAACTTCATGGCAAAGGCTGCGAATACTTATGTACGTGTGCTTTCTCAATTTTTTTATTTTTAATAAATTTGCAAAAATCTCAAGTAAACTTTTTTCACGTTGTTCATTATGGGGTGTTGTGTGTAGAATTCTGAGGAAAAAAATGAAGTTAATCCATTTTGGAATAAGGCTGTAACATAAGAAAATGTGGAAAAAGTGATGCGCTGTGAATACTTTCCGGATGCACTGTATATTAGTGCTAGAACAGCTAATCAACGTCATCGACAAAAATGGATGATGAGAATGATTGCTGGCAAATTTTGCTATTGATTAGTCATCTTGTTATGTATTACATATGAGAAATAGAATTTATTAGAATTAGAATTTAAGGCTAATAAGTTTAGTATTTAAAAATATTAGATTTTCTACCTACTAATTTCTAAACAAAACTGAGACAACCTTACTAGAAGTTGTCATTATCTGCTGATATAATGCCGCTGAATTTTTGCTAATGTAGCAAGGATTAATGGTAAAGACATTTGAGGGGCTGGTATATAAAGTACCATATCATCTGTGTATCATTGTATTTTCTGTTTGAGTTCTTCCCTCATAATCCCCTTTATCTCTGATGTATTTCAAAAATGAACAGCCAATAACTCAATGGCTATTCTGAAAAGCAGAGGTGATAAAGGGAACACTTGCTGAGTACCATGTTCTAGGTTGAAGTGGTCTGGGTTTGTGTTATTATTATGAACTGAGGCTGCTTGACTGGTATAAAGTAATTTATTCCATACAGATATATATGAGCCAAACACAGATTTGTTCAATGGGGTGACTGGATAGTCCCATTCGACTCCATCAAAGGCTATTTCTGCATCCAAATATAGTAAGACCTCTAGTGTGTTAGATTATATGGGTGAGTATATTACATTAAACAGATGCCAAAGATTTGAAGCTATGTGTCTGCCATTAATGAATCTGGTTTGGTCTTGTGATATTACAGAAGGAAGCATCATTATTCAAGAGTGAAATTGATTTTCATGATGCACATTACAGTAAATCCTTAATTTTCTTTGGAATAGCGGTTTTTAATACTTGCTGGAAAGTTTGAGGTAACATTTTATTTTCTCTAGCTTCAATGAATGCTGTTAATAATAATGGAGCTAACTTAGTTGAAGATTTGTTTTATAAAATTCCACTAGGTAGCCATCAGGCCTGCTGCTTTCCCACTTTGAAGTGAGTTTATAGCATCCAGTAGTTCTAGGTGTGTCAGAGGTTTGTCAAGTTCTTCTGTGCTGAGAAACAAGCTGTGGTATTTTTTATTGTATCAAAAAACTCCTAGTTTCTTTAAACTAAGTGGAATATAAAGCCGTAAAGTGTTTATTTTTATCTTCTATGATTTTATCTTCTGTTGCACTGGTAATTTCAGTTATTGTGTTGTGAACTTCCTGCTTGTGAATTTGTGGAGTTAAAATTCTATTATTTATGAAACGAGTCGCCTGTAAAAATAATTTATTGTTTAGGCCTGTCAGATGGGAAAATAGTTTTTTCACTATAGCTCATGATTGAGGCCTTTGACAAACCAGCTTATAAAGTTCACAGGATGGACAAAGAAATACTGTTACTTAACATTTGTGAACATACCTTAAGTAAAAACAGTACATTATTTCAGATTTTATCTTTATCATTGATTTCATATAATTATTGCAGGGTAATATGGCTAAGGAGCTTGTCATTAACTTGGCATTTACAATTGTGGGGGTAAAAAGAATAGATGAATACTTGCTCTTTTTCCCTCAGTCATCTTGCCAAGTGAGGTTAGACCACATTTCACATAGTTCATAGTCCTCTAACATGCCAAGAGACAGGGCACACCCAAAAGAAAAAGAAATCCCTGGCAACAGTGTAGTAAGGATTAAGTTATGTTACAATAGTGCAGTCCAGAAACAATACAGCTAGTGTGGGATGTTAAACAGTGTCAAGAAAAAAAGGTCAAGCAAGCTGTTTTGTTTAAATGAAACAGATATTCTAAAAGAGATATGCTTAATAATATTTGTTGCATACTTTATTTTGTAATCGTTCCTGTGTTACCAAAAGCAAATGGAATTAAAGTAGTTTTATTCACTTATATGTAAGACCAGCTTACATATGGGTTGAAATCTAAGTAATCAATGTAAATCTCAACGTTAACATTTGTAATGCACCATGCACTGCATTTGTCACTGTTTTATGCCATTTGGCATGGTATTTGTAAAATCAGTGTTAATGTTTATGACGTGCATTCTGTTGGAATGACAAATGCAATGCAGTTTATTACTAAAAATGTCTGTCATGCGCCATCTTTTGGAATGACAGTGATATAGCAACCGGATGGACAGACAGACACACACTTATCCTTTTATTAAGGTGGATTATGTACATGTAAATACACGTACATGCATGTGCATATAAACATATAAACCCATATATACACTAGTGTTCAATCTGCTGTCACTTACAATTAACTAATGGTTATGCATATATATGTATATATTGAATAAAATAAACTACAGTAAAGTGACTGAAAACAGTACAATTGCAGTAAGCATGTTATATTAAAGATGAACCAATATTTACATGGGCGGCACGGTGGCGTAGTGGTAGCGCTGTTGCCTCACAGTAAGGAGACCTGGGTTTGCTTCCCGGGGCTTCCCTGCGTGGAGTTTGCATGTTCTCCCCGTGTCTGCATGGGTTTCCTACAGGTGCTCCGGTTTCCTCCCACAGTCCAAAGACATGCAGGTTAGGTGTATTGGCAGTTGTAAATTGTCCCTAGTGTGTACTTGGTGTGTGTGTATGTGCCCTGAGGTGGGCTGGCACCCTGCCCAGGGTTTGTTCCTGCCTTGCGCCCTGTGTTTGCTGGGATTGGCTCCAACAGACCCTCGTGACCCTGTGTTAGGATATAGCGGGTTGGATAATGACTGACTGACAATATTTACACTTTAAATATTTAAATTTGAAGCACACATTTTAATATTTCAAATATCTGATGCAGCTCTTCTTGTTTTTTTTTTCTACTTCTACTTCATGAAGTAAAACATTACATTATTTCTGAATTTGAGTGGCTTACGCTATTGTATACTTTTTGCTATTATACGTGTAAATATGCAAGCTAAATGAATATGTAAATATAAAAAATATGTGTCTGCATAAAAAATGAAATGTTATGTTACAGTGTTGTACTAATTATCAATTATATTTTCTGCTTATGTTTGTGCCTGATGATACCATACCAATACCACTTTAACCCCCCCATTCCTATAAATCATCATTAAGTTAAGCAATCTTAATCACTAAATCTCTTGCCAGATGTGCTCTAAGAATCAGTCTTTTGCCAGTCGGACTGAGATCTGTTTTTCAATGACTATAATGAGGCACTGATTTTGTCCAACATTTTTTTTTTCGTGACCTTAGGTATAATGGAATGTTAATTGTATAGTCGTGTCAGTGACCACAGCTGTGTAGAAGCTGTGTAGATTTCAGTACAATTTGTGTCCCTCATTTACTCATGTATTTTCTTCAAGTATGTATAATTTTTGACACTAACAGAAACCATTCTTGTTACCAGACAAGCACTGTGAGCCTTGATTAGTTTCACTCGCAAACAATGTGGAATAATACATTATTTCCATTTGACTTTTTCTCTTTGTTGAGCAAGCTGCAGTTTCATCTTGCAGAGAATAATACTGAAATACAATGAAAACTCAAACAAAAATCTTCAGCACTGCAGACTGCCAAGTGTAGCCTCTGCGATTCCTCATTCTCTTTGTGTTCATATGATGCTTATCTACTAGTTTCTAAATTGACATTCTCGTCTGTAAGAGCAGTCTTTATATCCTTTATTACCCTTTATTAGCATTTTTCTAATGTTCATCTGGTCAGTCCCAGTCTCAAATGAAAATTGTATGGGAAAAACAGATTGTTCCCTCACATGGTCTAATCTCCTTCTCTGTCTGCTTTTCCATCTTTCTTCTTAGCTACAGTCCTAATGCTGCAAAACACAGATGTTTTTGTGCCAGAACTAATATAATATGCCTTAAATGCCATCCAAACTCAAAAACATCACGTGAAATCTTTCCTTATTTTCTTATTTTTTACTGCTAATGCCGTGGCATACTTTTGGAAAGATGTGGCTTGTATAGATATCACAATGGCCCAATGTTTAATGATGCTACACTATAGCTCTTTTGATGTGGTTTCAACTAGTGACCTATTAACTGCCCTTGTAGTACTTCTCTTCTCTGGACACTCCACTTTTCCAAGAAATGAGTGCATGTATGATTTAGTGTGCTCATCAGTGAATAAAATGCTTGATTTCTACCCTGAGTCAAATCCTACTCTGATAAAATTCAGTGGTTTGTGACCCCAAAGCGAAGAAGCATTCTTCACAAAATAGATTAATGGATGTTTCTGTTTAATTCTAATTAACAGTGCTGCAGTATATGTCTGTTACTTTTCCAAAAAAGCATACATTCTTAAGTAATATCAATGAAGTTAGTCAGATTAACCTTTCAATCTGGAAAGTCTTTTATTCATTAAATTTAGAGAGAATACTGAACTGGATGAGTAGGTCAATTGATGAATGGACATATTAAGTGATATGGTGATGTTTTTACTTTCAATTAAATACCTGTATCTGATGTCATTCAGCATAGGTTATTTAATATTTCTCTTAGAATCTAAGCACATGGAGCTTTAGGTTTAAATAGCTTAGCAAGCTCAGTCGTTAACACTACATAGCATTGTTTTTTATTAAAGTTTTTAGCACTTTTGATTTAGCCCTGCTACACCTAAATTTTGAAAGAAGTTTAATTGCATAGTATATTAAATCACTAATTTCATTCAGTAATCTTTGTTTACTTCTTTCGTATGCAGGAGATATTTTCCATATGAACTATCTAGTATACCCACATTGGTTAGCACTTGTCACAATAGCATCACAATGTTAAGATGCTATTCCTTCTTTCTGTGTCCATGTAGACTTTTTTCCTGGACTTCTGGTTTCCTTGCACCTGCCCTAACCCAGCTTCACCTAATTATAGGAATGCAAGGTTAATTATTAACTTTTAATTGATCCAATGTGTTGAGAGGGGGGGTATGTGATTAAAATAGTTTTGTGGCATACATTAAAATATGGACAGCTCTATTTTCTCTCTTAATTATCTCTTTTTAAAGCTGCTGTTATTGATTTTTGGCTATATGTTTTTATTATTAGTTGTACCCAACAGGCAAGTTTACAGTGCTGTTGACTTTCAGGTATTACAAAATCCCTTTTGGTGTACTGTGGTGCTGACCTGGATGTATTGTACAGGGGGATTCACTTGAAAGAGCCCCCAAATATTCTGTAATAATTCTTGCCAGGACAAAGCAATCTGAACAAAACAAAATGCAATGTGCTCCTCAGTATATGGAGCTTCAAACAAGCTGGGATCCCCCTGCGTTGGAGCAATGAGGTTGGTCATTGGACAGCTGTGACAATGTTTAACCTCTGTTTGCAAATTCTGGGTGCATACCGCCCATACCCCTTCACTCAGTCACTCGACTTCTTATCAGGATGGTGGAGTACAGTATTGAGCAGTGCATCTTTATGGTGCAAACCTATTGGGTCAACAATTTGTTTAACGGAATGTTACTTCCAGCAAGATGGAGCAACATGTTACACATCAGCAAGGAGCATGACAGAGTCCTTCTTCAGTAACAGGGTAATTTCAAAGGGGCTTTGGCCACCACGGTCGCCATATCAGAAACCACCAGACTTCTTCCTTTGGGGTATACTCAAAGGAAAAGTCTGTTGGAATAAGCCTTGCACTGTGGATGATTTGAAGGAAAACATCCAATGTGAAATTGCTGCTATTCCCCCTAAGACGCTTGATGATACGTTCAGAAACATGGAACACCATGTCGAAGTGTGTTTGGCAGAAAACGGAAACCACTTCCAGCATCGCATGTAACGCAATTAATTACACATATGTCAAGGTATATAGCATATTTTTTGGTTTAGATTGCTTCATCCTAACGGGAGTTATAACGGAATATTCAGGGCTTATTTCGAGTGAATCTCCATGTATATACCTTTCTGGTGTTGCGTCCTGTTAACTTTCGCACACTCCATGTGCACTTTTAGTGTATGTTCTCATCCACTTTCCTCTACTGCATTATGCTAAAGGTACCTACCCCTCATGCATATTTAATTCATTGTTTAAGTTATATTAAACTTTAATTTTGTTAATTGATTTAGAAAGGGTTTTGTGATAAATTTATGCACAATAGACACTATTTAAAATAAACTTTGATTTGTGTCCAGTAACATGCAACTTCATCAGGTAAATAAGAGTAATATACAGATAAGTGAGTCATGCAAAAGCACTCAAATGGTACAGGCTGAGTTTTTCCAAAAATTCTCTGAGCAATCAGCAATGGTAATGATCCGCCATTTTCTGCTTCTCTTGAGTCTTTTGATTTGTATAACTACAATATGTACAATATTACCAGTAAACTAGCAGACTGTTTTAAATATCATAATAATCTTTGTTTTTCAGTCAAATTAATTTTTATATTATGCCATGTGAATAACTCAGAAGAGGTCTTTCTACAGAAAATCAAAATATAGTAATATTTATTAAAATAAATGCATAACTTAATGTATATGACACCATTTACAAAAGTCCTTACTAGACATTTTAAAGTAAAATGAAGCTGTGATTTTTTGCATTGTTTAAAAGTACTGCACTGGATTTTTGCTGAATTGGACACTTCTTCCAACTACTTTGCTAGGCAGCATCTTGATTAACTTCACTTTATTCATACAGTAAAATAAAAAAAAAAAATTTACTCTTGTTTTTAATTCTTTTCATCATTTGCCATGGATATTTAATTTCAGTATTCATTTTTATTTCTTATTTCTTTTTTTGTTAATATTGTATAAATAAATGCTCTATGAAGCAATTACACCTTCTAATATTGCTTATCCATTTAAACTCGTTTTCTGGAGGATTACAATTACATCAAAAACACAATTTCTCATATTGCTTTTGAATCTGTCTAAATAATTTCTGAGCAAAGCGAAGTTTAAATAAAATTCAAGATGAACTTCTGAGAAACACATTGTTTATGTTAGGCAAATATTATATATTATGAACACAAAATAAAAGATGGACTTTTAAAATGCATCTCTTCAACAGTCAACCCTCTGTCTTCAAACTCTACTCCCTCCCTACTATGAAAAAAACTGTGAAGAAAGCAAATGTTTGGAATGTTTCTTAACTTTAATATGGGACTTCCCAGTCAGTGGTATTATTCCCATTAGAAAAGTTGGCCATTCTATACTGTATATGTGTGTCGGGATATAGAAGAAACCTGCTGTGCATAATGCTACTCCCTTGCCACTGTGAACTTTAGTGGCTGTTTGAGCTAAGGGAATGTTACTTTATATTATTATTATTATTATTAATTTTATTTAAAATTGCCTTTCAAGTACCCAAGGACACCATACAATAGAATAAGATAGATAAAACACCAAAATAACAAAAAGACAGTAAGGACAAAAATAATACATAAACAATACACACATCTTATATATAAACGTCTATGTGTGAAAGTGTGTCTGTCTGTCTGTCCAGCCCGGAAATGAGAGGATACACAAGCGAGGCCAGCACATCAGCAAAACGAAATCTCTGAAGAAAGAGTCACTCGCTTAGCCTCTAATACAGAAGTGAGGCGAGCACATTGGCAAAACGGTATCCCTTTTACTTTTCCGCCCGGGGCTAATAAAAACATCAGCAAAACAAAACCTCGTAGGAGAGGGATGCCTAGAGTAGTTCCTTTCAATCACCTGACATCTCTACATTTCGCTTTTTTTTTCTGACAAATTCAATTGTTTCTAGGATGCCGGGCTTTTTACAGCACAGGATTACATAGCTAATATATGTATAAAGATTTACAAACAAACACATTGTTAGCAATGACATGTAAGCAAGGATTGGGCTACCAGTCTGGTATTTCCCTTTTAATGCCCAAATCAAAATATACGTATGAAAAAGGAAAATTGGCTACAATTGCTTTTGTTTCTTGTTTACTTTCCCTTGGGTCAGTTCTTCTACTTCTATGGGATCCCTCAGAACAAGCACCTACTTCTTCTCAGCGCCCAAATATACAGTATAGTGACTGGTATGGAATGGATAGGGCTTCTAGAGCCTGAGGCGTAGTCAGGAGTCTCCAGGTTTTGCCCCTCAGAGCTGCAGGCAAAAGGGGAGAAAAAGTTAGCAACAGCACCTCCTCTTGCCCTGGAGTGTAACCTTGTACCTGTACAGAGCCTTGAAGATGTCCCATGGTACATGTGTGTGACAATATACAAATACCAACTTTGCCAAACTGGTCTTCGTATGAAGGGAATCTGGATTTCAGTTATACTTTACAGTTGTAGAGATCAGAATCAAATTTTTGGATTGTGGTTGGTTTGAAAGGTATAATGTACATAATAGATTCAGATAGTTGTATAAGTAGATACTAAGAAATGTAGAGATCTAAATAATTAGTCAGTCATTGTCCAACCCGCTATATCCTAACACAGAGTTAAGGGGACCTGCTGGAGTCAATCCCAGCCAAAACGGGGTACCCGGAGGAAACCCACACAGACACGGGGAGAACATGCAAACTCCATGCAGGGAGGACCCGGGAAGCAAACCAACCCAGGTCTCCTTGCTGCGAGGCAGTAGCACTACCACTGCGTCAAACTGGATGAATTAATGATGAACAAAGGTCTACCAGATGTAGTATTTTTATTCATCTCACTGCAGTGGTCTGGAATTACCAGTATGTAAGAGTTGAATGTAAGTTGTATGTAAGTATGTAAGAGTGGTACCGGATATGTACAAGGGAAGTGTGACAGTGGTGAATCAGAGTGGTGGCTCTGAGGCTAGGGATCTGCACTGGCACTTGGAAGGTTGCCGGTTCGAATCCCGTAAATGCCAATAGGGACTCTGCTCTGTTGGGCCCTTGAGCAAGGTCCTTAACCTGCAATTGCTGAACGCTTTGAGTAATGAGAAAAGTGCTATATAAATGCAAAGAATTATTATTATTATTATTAGGAGTGACGGATGCATTCAAGTTGGAGGTGGAATTGCAAAGGGGATCGACTCTGAGTCCTTTCTTATTTGCAATGGTGATGGACAGGTTGAGAGACAAAATCAGACAGGAGTCACCATGGACTATGATGTTTGCGGATGACATTGTGCTCTGTAGCAAGAGTAGGGAGCAGGTTGAGGAGACCCTGGAGAGGTGGAGATATGCCCTAGAAAGGAGAGGACCAAGACAGAATACATATGTGTAAATGAGTGGGAGGTCAGAAGAATGGTGAGGATGCAGGGAGTAGAGTTGGTGAAGGTAGATGAGTTTAAATACTTGTGACCAACAGTACAGAGAAATGGGGAGTGTGGAAGAGAGGTGAAGAAGAGAGTGCAGGCAGGGTGGAGTGAGTGTC
This sequence comes from Erpetoichthys calabaricus, assembly GCF_900747795.2. Classification (NCBI taxonomy): domain Eukaryota; kingdom Metazoa; phylum Chordata; class Cladistia; order Polypteriformes; family Polypteridae; genus Erpetoichthys; species Erpetoichthys calabaricus. The sequence goes on along the minus strand of NC_041398.2, from coordinate 200,651,950 downwards.
AGGAGTGATTTATAACGGACCGGTACTAGCAAGAGTGAGAGGGAAGGTCTATAACATCTAAAAGACAGAATTGAGACCAACTATGTTATATGTGTTGGAGACAGTGGCACTAACAAAAAGATGAGCTGGAGGTGGCAGAGTTAAAGATGCTAAGATTTGGATAGCTCACTCAATTTATTTAGTAAAAAGAACAGCATCACAAAGAAAGTTAAATGTTATGTAGAAATGTACAAAATCACACATTTACCTACCTTCATCCACCTGTCATAGGAAGTGGAAGGCTCAGTGAAGTTCTGCCTTAATAAAGTTCATATTCGTCCCACTTCAATTTTCACCTTGTTGGAGGTTTATTCTTATTGTGTAGAATGCATTTGGTATGCATAAAGCATTCAATTATTCAACTTAAAATCTTCTATTGAATGTATTTATCACGATTAAAACTAGCCAAAATGTTTCCAGGGCAGGATTCAACCTGTGAGCATTGTACTCTAGCTCTAGCCTCACTGGGCCACAAATTTTGGGTGTGCACCAAATTAACATCGTTTTGGACAAAAATCTTTGAATACCTATCAGATAGTCTTGGTGTCACAATCACTCCTAACGCATTAACAGCTGTGTTTGGTGTACTCCCGTATGGGCTTAAAGTGGAAAAGGACAAACATATCGTAATTGCCTTTACCTCACTACTAGCATTGAGACTTATCTTGCTCGACTGAAAGAATCCCAACCCCAACACCTTTAGGTCAGTGAGTAACTGATGTCCTATACTATCTGAAATTGGAAATATTCAAATTCTCACCCAGAGGATCTGTTCAAAACTTTTTTTAAATATGGCAGGATCGGATCAATAACAATTTAGAATAATCTTCTATATTGGGGAAAAGGAAACTCTTCCTTCCTTGCTTGCTGCTTCAAATATTTGCTTTGTCAGCTGGCTCTCCTCCCTTTCTTTTGGGTGGGGATTGAGTTTTAGTTTTGTTAAGTTTGATTTGATTGTATGGATCGTTATTTGCTTTTAATTAAAATCAATAAAAAAAAGAGTGCTTTTGGTTCAAGGAAGGTGTCAGATTACCAAACGTATGTTGGTTTATGACCACTAAAAACTGAATTGGATTTGGATAAATTCCTTGTTACATGGTCAAGATATATAATTTTTGAAGGAACATTATACAAACAGAAAAAATGTCTAAACATTTTTTGACAGATACAGTACTCTTAGTGTGGAAGACTTTGCATAATTATATTCCATGCATGTCATTGTGCATAAATGAAGTGTACATATATGTGTACAAATATTTTAGAAATATGTCTTAATTACCTGAATGTTTTCATACGTATGTGTGTGGTTTTCTCTGGTAATGTAGTTTTCTTCCTGGTTCCAAAAGTCATAAATGTCTGGTTAACTGGCAACTCTAAACTGATGCCATAATGCTGGAGTGTTCTTTAAGACAGACTTGGGCCCCATTTAGGGCTGATCCCTTTTTTGTGATCATTGGCTTCTTAAATCAAGAACTGGGTTATGTAGTTACAATAATAGATAGTGGGTGGGAAAAATATGTACATTTCCCTCATCAATGGGGGTCCCAGTATACTAGCATCCCAACACTAGTGTCTAAGTATACTAATGGAGGCAGCCTTTTTTAAATGGAGGAGACAAGACAAATATTTCATCGATTCTTTTTCAAAAGTATGGCATACATGTCCTGCTAGAATTTCTGGGGACGTTTTTTAATTTTTCCACAGTCATTTTAACATTCTAGGAAAAATCTGATTTTTTTTAAATCTGTTTTCATGCCAAAGTTTTAAGGTTTAAATTCAGGGTTACAAGGTATATGAGAAAAGCCAAGCAGAATGACACCTTTTATTGGCTAACTAGAAAGATTACAATATGCAAGCTTTCGAGGCAACTCAGGCCCCTTCTTCAGGCAAGATGTAACACGGTACAACACCCTAGTACTAAAGGTATATGAGTTAATACAGAGTTTCCTTCTTGCCATTTAACTGCATGATTGAAACAGATTACAGTTTTTGTTTAGCAATTTAGAGAGCGCCCATTAGATGTACTTGTAGCATCCTGCTTTCATGAAGCCATATGGTGTTCCTAATTATGTCTGATTGAAAACTGGGGCTATTTTCATTTGTTTATTATCAATCCCATAATTTAGTGGTGAAAGCAAGACATGCCTGGTTATGAAATGATGATGTATTGAGAAGCATTTGTTCATCTTGTTGCATACCTAGCATTACAGGTTAAAGTGACATAACAAAAAGTTTAAAACAATGTTGAATGCACAGACTTTGTCTCAGTATCTAGCATAGCAGGGACATCCATTCTTGCTACTGCAACTGTATATTTAAGTGTTCTTTTCTACATATCTAAGGAATTTCTTTTATGATCATTACAGGTCTGAACACTTGATTAAATGTTTTGCTTTTGCTGAATATATTAACACAAAGTTTTAGACTCATCTATGGTTGTTTATATCTTGGGGCACCATAATAATTCCTACATAAACTAAATGACAGCTGGAGATTTAAGATATTAAATAATGATTTTTACATCTTTCTGTGTTAGTGCTGTAAAAATTAATTTTGTAGCAGTAGCACGGTGAAATTCTTACTTGTATGTCTGACCAACATAAAACATATTACTACTGTCTGGTGCCATCATAAACAAGAAAGTATTAAACTTCATAATGTCATTTGTTGAAGTACTTACATCTCCTTTTGTGTTGTGTTACTTTGTATCTAACAAAATGTATTTGCTCAATAGATTCAATCACATACATGTATGTGTCAACAATTTAGACTTACTTTCCACTTTTGATAAATTGACAATCTGCTGAATGATGTCCCAAAAAGCAAACAGAAAAAATGTGCAAAGATTCAATCTCTCTGATACTTGATCTTATTAAAGTCTATATTTCAGAAAAAATAATAGCCTTTCCATAAATACAATTTAAGCAATAGAAGGGCTAACTCATTTTATAACTTTTAAATTCCTATTCTTTGGTAATGAGGCTCTTGAATGGATGGTACCCAATTTGATTTTATCATACTGAACAATTTATATATTTAATACTATACCTTGTGATCTTTTTTTTTAAAAATTCTATTACTTACTCACTATTAATGACATTCTTTAAAATAAAGATTTATTGATTTGTTTTCTTGCATCTAAGATAATGCTAGAAAGCCACATGTAATTAAATACTATGACCCGTTTCATACTTATTAATTTATATTTTTACTACTTTAATTTAGTCCCGTAATTTGTTTCTGAAGGCTTCTGGATATCCACATTTAAGAAGGTTTCATAACACATCCAGCACAATGCATTTCTAGAATGTAATCCAATGACAAAAGTGATAATGATACTTAATATTGTGGAAACAACAGTCTCCTCATTTACATAATACCTGGCATGTGTGAATTTGAATTACTACCATAAAACAATATTTTCTGTGTAGCGGCAATAAAAATGCTGAATATGAATGAGTGTGAACGTAAGTGTATCCTGTGTTGGATTGTTATACTGTCCAGGGGTTTTCCTTATAAAAGTTTGTGTGGGTTAGAGCATAAAAATATGCAAGCGTGAAAAAACAGGAAAATGCATAAAGCAAAAACAAACAAATCAGATTTATAAAACCTGGTGTATACACATTTCTGTGCTATTTACCCTTTATAAATCACAATCATCTTGTAAATGTGCGTACATGAAAGTGCCTCAAACACCACCCAGTTGCCACCCTGAATCAATCATATATGGACTATGCTAAACAGTCCTCATACATATGCAATCACGATGCTGCAGATCTTCATTGGGTGGTTTCAGCAGCATCCTAACAGATGTATCGAGCCACAAGCACCTGCATTTCAGGAGTCCTAAGCTACGCTCTGCCTGGAATTGAAGCATCTCTTCTCTCTGCTCCGTGGTCAGGGAAATGTGTAATGCACCTGTGTCTGAGCGAGTAGGCACTATCACCTGACATATGTAATTACATAATTGCTGTTACAATGAATAGTATACACCATATGAAACACTAAGGGTTAAGCCATTCACCTTACCAGCAAGTCAACCATCACATATAGCACCTTCAGCAAGTTGTCTTGTCAATGCTACTTTGCCTCAAAATAAATGAATCATGGGTTGAAACAAGCCACCAAGACGCTTGTTTATCTCATATTGGCATTGCAAGTGATTTGTGTGTTAATGGAATGTAACTGCTTATGGTTAACAAAAGCAGCTTCATTCTGCCCTAATTGCAATATGAATTTCGTCAATTACCCTGATCATGTTTAGAAAAATGGATGCTTCCGCAAATGTCCTTTTTATGTTGGCATGTATAACCAAACCATATGGAAACTGAATATACTGTAGAACCTTGTCAGTCAGTTTATGGCATTCTGCACAGTGGACATAATGGAGCTGAAACTTGGTGGGGATATTCCAAAACTTACAGCCAGTCACCTGTGTTATGTGCTTGTTGCCAGAAAGCCAACCGTTGTTAAGCTCTGTATATGAAAATCTGTCTTTCTAATGCTATGGTCAACTAAGCACATAGTTCCAAGAGAATGGCACTTGAGAGCCTAAACTGACTCATAATAAGTAAGTAATTGAGTTCAGGAAACAGATGGATGGATAGGTACATATTCTTTGTCCTGTGGATATAGTATAAGAAAGAAACCAATGATTAATAATACTGACTACACTGTTCTGCAGATTCAAAAACAGATGAATTCATTCATGCATGCTCCATTCAGCTTTCTATAATCATTACTTTAAGAATAACACATGGAAACTGGCAGTCAGTATCAAAGTATATTACACAATCTGCACACAGTTTCTACCCGAAAGTATCTTTAATTTCTGGTTCCATTATTATTTATGATGCTACAAAATTTTGACACTATGTTCATGCTCTTTTTGAGAACAACCAGGTAGTAGTCACAGCTGCTGTTGTTGTATGTGATTTCCTTGGTGACAAGAAAAAAAAAAGATACACTGTACAAAATAGAGAAGAACATCATTGTTTGGACATGGGTGAAAGAGTTCTATGCATTACATGTACAGGAGCTCTTACTTAAGATGTGTTCAAATTAAATCTCTTTAGTTTTGTAGTAACTAGTTGCAGAACTCTATAACTGAGCTGTTGGGGATGCCATGTGATATGACTGGTAGTCATAAGTACTGTATGTGCAGAGACTCAACTTATTAAGATTTTGTAAATGATAGCTAAGAATGAAAATTTCTGAAATAATGTGTAAGGTGACTTGTTCAGGGTCACATTTTGGTTTGAAGACTGATATAATCACTTATGCTGTGTTGTATTTGTTGTTTAATATGGAAGGCACTATATTAAACCTAACTGTTTATCTGTGCTCCCTGTCTTCTCGTTTGCGTTTACTTGTTTAATGTTTGCTTCCAGTGCCCCATAGAAGTAGGTAAACCGTGTTCATACAAGGTATCTGTTTTTATTTATGGTGAAAAAAATTAGTATCAGTAATAGTATATTTTTAAAAACTGATGTCACACAAACTCTTTAAGCCATGCCTCGTTTCATTGCACTTTGAACATGGAAGCAGCATGGGTGAAATTGTGGAAAGCCTGGAAGGTACACCTAAATGTCATTTTAAACTATACCTTGCATTCAAATAACTAAATTGTAGAAGAAAAATTAAACACACCCCTTAATGGCACAATGGTGTTTCTAAGTGTTTTTCTAGAAGTTGTCTTTTTCTTTCAGTTTTTTTTTTCCTTTTCAGAAATGTACTTATACAGTACAGTAATATTACATAAGATATGCTTTGCTCGCCTATAAAGATTTGGTGCCCTAGTTTCAATAACAATAATAAAAAATACAGTCACATTTCCTTTTTTATTTAGCAATTTTGATTTAATACTTTGGTAACATATTTAAAATGTGAAAGATAATTAAACATAAAGTTCTGTGCCTAATGGCATCTAGCTAAACACACAATTAAATATTTAAAGAAAAGCAGTTTAATAGTGATTGGTAAAATATCTCCAATTTAATTCCGAGTTCAGCATCATTATGGATGTTTCCTGTTTTCAGATAAAAGGAAAATGTTGTGTTAAGTGTGAACTATGTAAACAAAGAAAGATGGCTGAAAATAATAGAATTCATCTCATAATTTATTTTATACCCATAAGGCAACACACTGCACAGAAGACAATAGCTGTTTATTGTTGGTAATGATTTGCAGTTTATTTTAAAATAATTTACTAGTATAGAAAACAGTTTAACTAATGCCAAAGCACAGATATTGTGCCCATAGTCAGGAAAGTGCCTTGCACATGATTTGATTTGATGTAAACCAGAATATGGTGTACTTGGGAGAACAGTAATAAAATGAGGTGGCTTCTCAGAAACATAAAATATTGAAAAAAACATTTATTCAACAAGCATACAGATTATTTGAATTAAATATTGGTAGTTAGTGTTTTTCTCACTAGCCTTTTTGAACACAGTGTGAATTGTAAATGTGTATACTGTATACTGTATATATGAAGCACAGGCATATTAAGTGACTTGCTTAGAGTCACATAGTAAGGCAGGGCCTGAACCGTCAGCTTTATAGTTTGATTCTCATTTATACCCCAATGTGTTGTTTTTCTTGGAAAATTTATTATAGCCCATTGAAACAAGATTTTGGGGAGAATGTTTATGGAGTGTAACATATTTGAATAATCCATTCCTGAACTTGTTTTAAAGATATCAAATAGCTTGCAAAAATCTAGACCTTAATTATTAGAAATGGCAAACTTTTTAAAACTTTCTTTGCTTTTCTCAGGCGGACTCAGGAGCGAGTACCTCTCCAACCCCATCGACTGCGCTCTGGCTATGACTACGGCCCTACCTTGCATGTCCCCCAGACTATGGGGCAGCAGCCACGGTACTTAGCAGAAGGCACTGACTGGTAAGTTGTCTGAATGTTTTCTCCTAATTTGATTCAACTTCAAAAAGACTCTAGCTAGACAGGAGATGACAAATTGCTGGTGAAAAATGTAATCCTTACCTTTTAAACAATGGAACACCAAAAACATCTGTAACAAATTAGGCCATTTCACATTTTGTACAGGTAAATGTAGAGGCATTTTCCTCATTAAAATAGAGTTCTGCTGCCTGTGTTGTGTGATGTAATTCTAGGCCAGCCTATAAAAAAAGATTCAGCAGTCCATTTTTCTTTGCAGTTTCTTGGGAGTCAATATGTTTCTGTTTGACATTCTGGTAAAACCAAATCCAACAACAACTGCAGAGCAGGTTTAGTGATCAGTTTCTCTTACTAATCTCATCTGCCTATTGTTTCTTGAAAGGATGATTTTGGGATTGAATTCTTATGCACGTTTGTGTTCATTCATAATAGTTCATGCGTAATGCATTCTGTTCTGAGCTTGATTTCCCTTGAACTTGTCCCTACCATGCAGTAAGGGAGTTTTTGTTCTTTCAGTGAGTACTAGTTTTCTATTGTATTGAATGTTTTCTAAAGATGACAAACAATTACAAGTAACCACCTATTTGTTTCCTACCCTTCTCATTGCTCAAGCTTGAAGGGTGAGTAAAGACAACCTGATGGAAATCAAAATCATTTCTTTAAAGAATATTTGCAAGCAGGTTTATTTCTCAAGCATTATCGGTATTATACAATAATGACATGTGAATAAATACATAAAATGTAACATTGTAAAGGCTGACCATTGCAGTTAAGAGGGACATAATTGTTTGAGTTGTTCATTATAAAATTTGTGTGATATTAGTGCAAATGGATAGATGAAGAAGCAAAGTAGTAAAATTATTATTTAATTTTTTGAATGTGCTTATTCTATTAGATAAATACTGTGGCTGGAGCTTACCCTTTGAACCTTAGGCACAAAGTTTGTAGCCAGCTATAACATAATCCATCACAGACCATATTTACACTCATACCTATACTTGGAAACCTGGTCAATTTAGAGCTGCCATTCAACACAGCACACATGTCTCTGAGAATGAGGATTATAATATAATATAATATAATATAATATAATATAATATAATAACTGGCATGGTGACACAGTGGTTATACTGCTGCCTTACAGTAAGGAATCCAGAGTTAAAGTCACAGGTCCTCCCTGCCTGTAGTTTGCATGTTCTCTCTGTGTTTGCATCAGTTTCCTCCAGGTGCTCCGGTTTCCTCCCACAGTCCAAAGACATGCATGTTAGGTGAATCAGTGGTGCTAAATTGGCCTGAGTGCATGTCTGTGTGTGTGTGTGTATGCGCGTGTTTACTCTGCAGTGAACTGGTGCCCTGTCTAGGGGCTTGTTCCTACCTTGCACCTTATGGAATAAGCTCCAGCCCTCCACAACCCTCTTCATGGTTTAGCAGGTTTAGTAAATGGTTTGGTATGTTATAATGCTGTCTGACACCTGATGCTTGTTTTTGCCTTACACTCATACAGTGCCAACAGTACTTGAATAGGTGCAATCTTCCTGTGATTTTTCCTGGAAAAAAACAAAAACAAAAGTAGTTAGAATCTAGCAAAGAGAAAAGAAAACTTCTACCATGTTCCAGTATTTCCTTACAGTAAATTTTGCACCATGCATCTTCCATGATAGGTGTTAAGGTGGCATCAGATTCCAAAAATGAATCAAAAGCAGTATCAGGTCAACCATAGTATTTTCTCAGTTTTCAAACTCCTTACGTCATCAACGAGAGCAAGCTCTGCAATTTTGTGGAGAAATCTATTTCTTGCCAGTTCTACCAACAGCTCCTATCACTGTACAAATCTTGTTCCCAAAGATGAGGTCTCTGTAATTGATAATCTCCTAACATTCTCACTTCCTCAATATTCACATAATAGTGGCTGCATTAGCACAAAACTGCTGCACAGTTAGTAAAATATGTCATAATTTCCGCAAAATAGGTTTAGAAAAGTTTGACAAACTCAAATAAACCCCTTTTGGCATGTCTTCAAAAAACAAAGAGATCTAAAAAGGAATCTGCATTGTATTTGAATCAAAGGGGTAGCTGCCAGCTAGAGTTTCTATTTCAGTAGCCTATCTAGTTTCTCCTCAGGAGGTTGAATAATGTGATCCTTAATAAACAAGGTATACTCTCTAGTTACTCATTTTGAAACTGGGATCACCACCCTGCATTACATTTCTGAAGGTTCTGCCTTTATTATCCATACAGCATTGAGGAGGCGTGTTAATCAGAATAGCTCACCAATTTTAACATTTTGACTAGATCTCGTGCATCTTCTCAGCTTTGCTACTGTGTGTCTGTGGCTGAGATCCCTGCAGTTTTTAAACAAAGATAAACCAAACACCACCAACATATACTCTATTGCTTCCTTTGAGATGTTGTGTCTCTCAGTTTTAGGAGTTACTAAAAGTGCTTCACTCTCCTCCTAGCAGTGTCATCAGTTGTGGTTCCTACCATTTCATTGTACTTGGTACATGTGACAATGCTACTCACCAAATGACAGGTAAAATGTATTAAAGACAGGAAAACAAATGTTGCCAGCTGTCCTTTTAGTGGTCACCTGCTCAATACCAGTATTGAGTGCAACAATAAAAAAAGTCATCAGGAGTAGAGCTGAATATCAAGTATTACATTTATTATTTGTGAATTTCCCCTCTGGATTAATAAAGTATCTATCTATCTATCTATCTATCTATCTATCTATCTATCTATCTATCTATCTATCTATCTATCTATCTATCTATCTATCTATCTATCTATCTATCTATCTATCTATCTATCTATCTATCTATCTATCTATCTACATGGCTGTTTATGTTTGAAACAGAGTACAACCAAAAGGGGTTTAAAAGCACTCTGACCCCCAAAGGTCTTCTGAAACGATAATTGCCCCTTGGAGATTAATATAGTATATTGAATCAAAAAAAATTAAGTCTACAATGGTAGAAGCAGTGCACCTACAGGGATAGGGACAGCATGGAGAAACAAGCAATGTTGCCTTAAATAAACTGTACCAATTTCCTGTTCATGTGTACTATGTACGGTATATGATAATAAAATCAATAATCAAGGGAGAACATTAAGGATTCAAACCCAGCAACTTGGATATGTGTTAACAACTGCAATTCCATGCAATTCTATTGTATTATAAGTTATAACATTCTGAGACCTATTTAACATAATTTGGGGTTAGGGGCTATTGAGACAACAAAGAGCAAAAAGCAAGAATCAACCCTAGAAAAGGCACCAGTCTGTCAAAGAACCTACTCACTCTCACACACCCACATGGGACCAATTTAGAACCACTAGTTAATACACATATCTTTGGGGATACTGTAGGAAAATTGAAATACCTGGAGAAAACAAGGATGAAAAAACAAAGATAACATGCACACTCCACACAAACAGCAATAGGATAAAACCTAATATGCTGGATCAATGAGGTAACAGTGTTAACCACCTTTATTATATAATATTATATTATTATATAAAAGCCATATTCTTTTTTATATATTTAAGCCTGCTTACTTAAGTGTTATAATCCAACAATATGCCTACATGTTCATGTGATTTATTCAGGGGTACACAGTGACTCTTAGCTATTAAAGTCCAATTCCAATAAGGCCCTTAGCTATGTGCTGAGGCTATGCATAAAAGCTTTAAATCAATTATGCTTAAATACACATTTTCCACAGTGCATAGTAAATTCTTTTAGGAGTCTTTGCTCTAAAATAAAGGCAATACTACCAGTCAGCAGTAACAAGATTATATCATATATGAAATTAAACAGTGGAAGCTAAAAGCCTAAGAATGTGTGATTCAATCACTAAAAAGAATACTATGCAAAAATGGCAAGGTGAAATTCCTTGAATAAAGCAATCCATATAAATGAGCAGACTATGTGAGGCTGTGGGTATTTTCTGTTTCTGACTATTTTTTCTGTTTTAACAGGGATCTCAGTGTGGATGCTGGACTTTCTCACTCTCAGTACCAAGTCAGGCAACTTCCCCAGCACTATCAGCATTATTTGGCCACTCCCAGAATGCACCACTTCCCCAGAAATGCCTCATCAGCACAAGTGGTAAGCCATGTGAATGCATATAACTTGAGCAAGATCCCAAAGTGTTACAGTTATTGGGGTGACATGCTATTTGCTGATACTTTAAAAACTTCACCCTAGATGTATGAAACATTCTAATGAAACTACATGTTTTAATCATAGAATTTTGGAATAAATGATAATGATGAAAAATGGCTGATTCTAATCTTTTAAGTGCAGTGTACAGCTAGTACAGGAAGAAACAAGGCAAAAAATATTCTCTGTGCTTTTCCTGATTATTTCTGCTGGTTGTTTTTAATTGGAGTCAACTAAGAATACCGAAAAAAAACGAACAATGATGACATACAAATATAATAAACACCCTAACTTAAATGAATAATATATTATAACATGTGAACACTAGTTTTAAACATGTATACAATATGTGTGTATATATATATATATATATATACAGTGGTGTGAAAAACTATTTGCCCCCTTCCTGATTTCTTATTCTTTTGCATGTTTGTCACACAAAATGTTTCTGATCATCAAACACATTTAACCATTAGTCAAATATAACACAAGTAAACACAAAATGCAGTTTGTAAATGGTGGTTTTTATTATTTAGGGAGAAAAAAAAATCCAAACCTACATGGCCCTGTGTGAAAAAGTAATTGCCCCCTGAACCTAATAACTGGTTGGGCCACCCTTAGCATCAATAACTGCAATCAAGCGTTTGCGGTAACTTGCAATGAGTCTTTTACAGCGCTCTGGAGGAATTTTGGCCCACTCATCTTTGCAAAATTGTTGTAATTCAGCTTTATTTGAGGGTTTTCTAGCATGAACCGCCTTTTTAAGGTCATGCCATAGCATCTCAATTGGATTCAGGTCAGGACTTTGACTAGGCCACTCCAAAGTCTTCATTTTGTTTTTCTTCAGCCATTCAGAGGTGGATTTGCTGGTGTGTTTTGGGTTATTGTCCTGTTGCAGCACCCAAGATCGCTTCAGCTTGAGTTGACGAACAGATGGCCGGACATTCTCCTTCAGGATTTTTTGGTAGACAGTAGAATTCATGGTTCCATCTATCACAGCAAGCCTTCCAGGTCCTGAAGCAGCAAAACAACCCCAGACCATCACACTACCACCACCATATTTTACTGTTGGTATGATGTTCTTTTTCTGAAATGCTGTGTTCCTTTTACGCCAGATGTAACGGGACATTTGCCTTCCAAAAAGTTCAACTTTTGACTCATCAGTCCACAAGGTATTTTCCCAAAAGTCTTGGCAGTCATTGAGATGTTTCTTAGCAAAATTGAGACGAGCCCTAATGTTCTTTTTGCTTAACAGTGGTTTGCGTCTTGGAAATCTGCCATGCAGGCTGTTTTTGCCCAGTCTCTTTCTTATGGTGGAGTCGTGAACACTGACCTTAATTGAGGCAAGTGAGGCCTGCAGTTCTTTAGACGTTGTCCTGGGGTCTTTTGTGACCTCTCGGATGAGTCGTCTCTGCGCTCTTGGGGTAATTTTGGTCGGCCGGCCACTCCTGGGAAGGTTCACCACTGTTCCATGTTTTTGCCATTTGTGGATAATGGCTCTCACTGTGGTTCGCTGGAGTCCCAAAGCTTTAGAAATGGCTTTATAACCTTTACCAGACTGATAGATCTCAATTACTTCTGTTCACATTTATTCCTGAATTTCTTTGGATCTTGGCATGATGTCTAGCTTTTGAGGTGCTTTTGGTCTACTTCTCTGTGTCAGGCAGCTCCTATTTAAGTGATTTCTTGATTGAAACAGGTGTGGCAGTAATCAGGCCTGGGGGTGGCTACGGAAATTGAACTCAGGTGTGATACACCACAGTTACGTTATTTTTTAACAAGGGGGCAATTACTTTTTCACACAGGGCCATGTAGGTTTGGATTTTTTTTCTCCCTAAATAATAAAAACCATCATTTAAAAACTGCATTTTGTGTTTACTTGTGTTATATTTGACTAATGGTTAAATGTGTTTGATGATCAGAAACATTTTGTGTGACAAACATGCAAAAGAATAAGAAATCAGGAAGGGGGCAAATAGTTTTTCACACCACTGTATATATATTTTATACAAGAAAAAAACAATATAGATCCACTAGGTACAGATGTTTTATCATATTACACAAGTAGTATAACATGTATAACAACAATAGACATATACCACCCAATATGGAACAATCATAATAGTGTTTACATCAACCAGGGGACAAGATACAACTTACATACCAGTAAACAAAGCCATGTTCAGAATCAAGAAAATATTAACCAAAATAAATGTGACCAACAAGATCACCTTGCAGCTGGCAAATGTCAACAATAGTTAAATAAACATTGTGAGCCACACACAGATCTAGTGAATATATAATAATGAATATACAATAATAAAGATATATAAATATGGCCGACGTGTTTTGAGGAATCCCCACTTCTTCAGTGTCCAGTAACTAAGTAGGAAACTATGACACAATAACAGGTGCTCATAGATGTAGGTCCACAGTAACTAGCAACCAAGTAAAAAACTTGAAAAGAATAATAAAGTCAACCTTTGACCATATAACAATTCCATTATGGGCAGAGATATAGTTTCCTGCTTGGTTACTGGGCCACCCACTTGGGTGAACCAGGCATAATACTTTCCTCTGTATTGCTCCACAAGAAATGAGAACAAAGGTAGGGAAGTACATACTGCATAGAGACTAAGCTCTAGATGGATCAACATGGACTGTTGTAAACATATCTTATTAGAGACCACATGGGCAACCCACAGTTAACATCTCATGCTAATTCATGTTTTATTTGTGCTAATCCCATTTGGCAGCTGACAGCTAATGAACTTTTCCACTTTTGACTTTGAATGGAGCTTTCAATTAGAGATGCCTGTTGACTAGACATTGACTAGTCAAAAAATATATTGTTTAGCACATTGTGAGCATGTGTTCTACAAAGATTAATAGGGATAAATACAGGACAAGTATGCATTTGGTTGCTCATAAAATGTCACAAGAAGCTTAATTCCTGAAAAATCAATGGCATGGTTGGTAGACCTGATGTTGACATTTTGTTTGCTGTAAACTTCTTTAAAAACCTGTTAATGAGAATATAATACCAATGGAAAACATTAACACCTTCAAAACTTCATACATTTTATTACAAAATTGATTCTTAATTATTTTAATTGGTCAGAATAGTGGCATTGTAGTTTGCCCTGCTCCCTTATAGCTCCAGCTTGCTGAATTCAAATCCAAGCCAGGTTAATGTCTTTGTTGAGATTGCATATTCTTTCCATGACTGTCTATATTTTCTGTTAAGAATTGTGGTTTCCTCCCACATCCTAAAGAGGTGCACAGTAGGTTAGTTTTTAACTTGAAATTTCTACCTTATGAATGAATGTGGGTAGTGCTGTTGCTTCGCAGTAAGGAGACCAGGATTTATGTCCCAGGTCCTCCCTGCTTGGAGTTTGCATGTGCTCCCCATGTCCGAATGGGTTTCTTCCCACTGTCCAAAGACATGCAGGTTAGGTGAATTGGCTATCCTAAATTGGCCCTAGTGTGTGTCCAGGGTTTGTTCCTGCCTTGCACTCTGAGCTAGCTGAGATAGGGTCCAGCAGACACCTATGGCCCTGTTCATGTGAAACTGGCTCCTCGCCATTCTTAAGCTATGGTTTTTGCCAAGAATGCCTCTATGAAGTAATAAATAAATGAGAGTAAAACATTATGCAATTATTCTTTTATTTTACTTTTCCATTTTTTGAATCAGTGCTTTACAGTGGGCCTAAGCATATTTTATGTAGTATTAAGCTAAAGGTTATTATCATTACATGACAGGGCACTGGCCTATTGCAGAGCATATTCATATACATCAAGTTATTCTTTGTTACTTTAGGATGCATGATAAAACCAGAAAAATATGTGAAAATCCACATAGATAGGATGAGAATGTAATGCTGTAGATAGGCTTTGGCCAGATGGAGGTTTGAATCCAAGACTTTATAGTGGGCAGGCAGCATCACTAACCCCATGAGTGTTCCACATATAAGAATCAGTATTTTGTAATATTGAAATTAAAACATATCTGCAGAATGTTGTTGGACTTTTTGAGTTTATCATGCTAACTAGTGACAATGATTTATTCATTCATTTTTTTGAGAGGACAGTCACAATGGGCCTGACTCTATCCTGGCAACATTAGGCACAAGGCAAGAGCCAACTCTGAATGAGTCACTAGTCCATTGCATATCACATGGCTATAAATACTCAAACTCACTTTGTTTGCATGATTATGATTTTAATGCTCACTTGAATATTATTCAAGGTGTATATTTTGTATAATCTGTATTGTATGTGTGTGATGGACTAAGAGTCAGTTTATATCTTAATCCCAATGCTACTGAGAATGGGCCTTAACAACCTATAACCCTGAATTAAATTAAATAAGTTTGTAAATGAGCAAAGAGTGATATGAGAGTATAGCAAATATCACAGCTGCCTTCAAAGTCCAGATGAAAGAGTTTGTATCCTGGTCTAGTATCTTTCTGTTAGAAGTTTCTTTATTCACTGCATGTCTGCATTGGTTTTTTGCCTGGTGCTCTGTTCATTTCCCTAAATGTGAAACTGATGCAAGTAAGGTTAATTTGTACCTCGTACTGTAAATGGCTTAGTATGAGTGAGTGCGATTGTATGAATTAATGTGTTCTGCAGTAGACTGGAAACCTGTCTTGGGTTGACTCGGTAGTTGTGCCCCGTGCTGCTTAGACAGGCTGTGGTCCCAGGTGACCATGAAATTTGGATTAAAGGATTGAGATAACAGAAGGATGGATGAATGCTTGTACTTATACAAAAAGTGGATGTATTGCTTGTAACTGCAGTATTAGTATTAGCATTAGTAATAGTAATAGTATTAGTATTAATCAGGGGCATTTGTTGTGTGTGACTGGCATGTGTTTTATGGCTGAGTGCTCATTTGTTACATATAGTATGTGCCTGTTTATTACTAAAAGATCAAAGGTGGTTTCTTCAGCAGTTTCACTAGATGCCTGCTTCATGATAAGCTGTTCAGTTTGTTTTGCTCATTTGGTGTATAATGGAAAAAATGAGACAGCCCCGTTTACTACTGCCTGCTTATATATAAACAGGAGGGTGCTGGGTATATTTTTAGGTCCCAGCTGCTGCTGCCGCTGCAATTTAATTGCTCTGCAAGTATCTTTTTGTAGCACTTGTGTACACATTAAGGAAAGATTTTGCAATTATCAGCCAGACTGAAAATGCCCAAACCATTTCACTTCTTTACCTTAAAGCAAATACATCCACCAGTATGAATCTATTTAGATTTATTTTTACTGTATAATGGTACTGGCGTTTTAATTATTTTCATTTTTTTTTGCTGGCAATGTGATATACTGAAGCTGCAACAGAAAGCAGAGCAGCTGTAGAGAGGGAGTGTCACTTCCAAAGGTGCTCGAAGCAGGCAGTAAGCTGTCTCTCACACTGACTTTTTGTTATCTCTTCTTATTCACTTTGACTGACTCTGACGCTTTCAGCATGGGCCCAGCCAGCTCATTTGGAATAGTATTTAATGTTATTTCATCCAAATAAACTTTTTTTCTGAAAATAAAAAAAACTCTCTGGTGAATAAAATTAGACTCACTCACTCTAAACTTATTACACAGGCATGAGTAAATATCAGAGTAAACTCAAAAGAATATTATTGATTTGTGGGGATTGGAAATGTATTATCTTTTAGTCAGAAGAGTGCTTTGGTGATACAATAAATACATATTTATACCTTTTAATTATGTATTAAAATGTGTATTTCTGTGCTCTTTAAGGTTGTTCATGAAATCAGGAACTATCCATATCCACAACTGCACCTGCTTGCTCTGCAAGGACTCAGCCCTACACGACATGCGTCAGCAGTGAGAGAGAGCTATGAGGTTGATGTACTTTCTTTATTGTTGTCTATTTTGTTTTGCTTTTTTAAAAACCCAAAAGTCTTTGAGGAGTACTGTAGTGTTAATAGTTTAATCTTCATGGTTCAAAATCCTGGCCCATTTATTTGACTGCTAGATGGCAGCATTCCTGCCTACCTTTTGCTTACATTTGAGTATGCACAAAACTGTCTTTCATCTTCAAGAATTTTTTTATATATTTTATTTTTGTCAAGTTCTTTATGATTTCCTTTAATGTTTCTTTGTGAAGTTGACTTTTTCATTGTGTTCCACTGACTTTTGTTTTCCTTCCATTTTTCACCTGTTGCCAATTTTTAACTTCTCATTCTCTTTTAAATTGCTCAGCCTGTATGCCATATCCATGACCATACTGTACTTTTTGTTTTCTGTATTACAGTGTTTCTAATATATTATTGAATTTAGAGGTCCTCGATCATGTTTGAAGTGAAATCTGGCATTATATTTTTATATAGTTTTTAAATTTTGTCCTTTGTACTTACATTGTATACCTATATTTTCCCACCCTGTCATGTGTGTGCTAGTGTTTTTTTAAGCAATAAATAATACAAGATAAATAGCAGAAGAAGTGTTCACAATCCAAACCCTAATGGCAAGAACTGCTTACGCCAAGACAGCCTAGTTATCTGCCTTGTTACATCTTACCTATTACCTGATATATGTCTAAGTGGCATATCTCTTCAGAAGCAGTCTTGCCCACAATGGATGTTTATCTGTAGCCCTCATGGTTAAGCCCTGTTTGAGAGGTAGGCCATTCATGAGCACAGAGGGCACTGCCATGTTTGAGACAGCAAGAGTGACTAGTATTATTAATTATTAAAAGCTAGTTTCACATTAATGAGACTTAAGAGCAGAGTAATGAGGGGCATGTTCAAACTGGAAATAAGTTTGGCATTAAAGCACAAGAACAGAAAAGGACGTAGTAAATTAAGGACCTGATTGATTTGAATCAATAATGATTGGCAAATTGTTTTCTCCATGTTAGTGAATTGGCCTCACTTTTGAATCTTATTCATATAAAGAAATGTATCTTCCCACTGTGTCTAGAAGCAGGTTGTTTTAGGGTTACAGGGGGCTTCTGTTTTTTTTTATTGTTGCCCTTCATGGAGTTATCTGTGTGTTTGGAAAGAACTTTAATCTTTACTTCAATTAGGGCTTAATTTTGTTCTGTTTAATATTAGTTTGTGTTCAATATTCCTGTCAGTGACTCATCACCCATTCAGCATGTACATACACACGCACACAAAGATCTACAAAGAGCACCCTCTTCAATCTGAATCACTTTTTACTTTGTCACCTGTCCAGTTTTCCCTCTGGATAAACCCCATTTTACATTTAACACTCTAAGGTCATTTCAAAAGTTGCCTTTGCCTCAGTACTATAGTTGAGATGTGTTTGCATCACCTGGCACATTCTAGTATGGTGCAGACATTGTTGCTCTACAGTTAAGCTTATAATAAAAATAATCCTTTCCTTTTCACCTTATATAGTACTTGTCAAACAAATAACCGTAAAGTAATAAAGATAAATTAGATTAGTAATTGATGTCACTCATTTTTGAATGTCAGGCATGGAGTGGCAAAGTATTAGTCCCTTAAAACATTCCGTCTTGCAGTAAAATTGCCCGTAGCTTTAAACTTGAAAATATTTTCTTTATTATTATTATTAGCCAGAATCTTTTTAGCATTTAACACAATGTTGATTGTACTCTGATTGTATAATAACGTGTTCTGGACTATGCCATCAGATTTTTTATGAAGTTAACAGCTGATAACAGGTAATTTAGTAATTCTTATCTTTAATAAATCAGAACAAAATGCATCTCTTAATTTCATTGAATCTCTCTGTGTGACTGGTATTATTTCATGACATCTATCCATCCAGCCATTTTCTGTACCAGCTTATTCCAACCCAATTTCCTGGAGGGCAGAACTCTTCGCAGCACCAAGGATTGCAGGACAGGATTTAACAGTGGATGAGGTGGCAATTCAATCATAGGGTGCACTCTTGGCAAACACACATACTGAGCCAGTTTAACAAAGTTAATTAAAGACATACACATCTTGCAATGTGAGAGAAGACTAGGGTATTTGTAGAAATTCTTCTCAGATGCAAGGAGTAGATGCATACCCCACACAGACAGTTGATGGAGCTCTAATCAATTGTAGTCTCCAGAATCTGTGGCACAATAATGCTAAATACAGTGCTATCATGTCAAACGTTTATGTCATGCATTAAAAAAAAACTTTTTAAAATATTGGTTTATAGCACAATGTCTAGGTAGTTTCTTAGTCATGACCTGATTATGGCCTCAACTTGATCTCTCTGTTTAACTAAATGAACCATTTCTCTGCTGACTATGTAGGACATATTTCAGAAACATATAGATGTGAGCATTAAGCTATTCACAAATGTTTACAAGTTAGACTTCATGTAAGGAAGTGTTAATTATATATACTGTATAAGGTGTATTACTTTCGTTACATAAGTGAAGGATATAAGTATAATGAAATGGAGTGCAATGTAAACTAAGACAAATGATTAATGTTAATTTATTTGACAGATATTGAATTATATGTTGTTTAATGGAAACCACATTACTATATGTTTTTGTAAAATATGATAAATGTATTTTAAAGAAAACAATGTAATGAACTATTTTGCACTATATAAAAAATCATGTTTCTTTTATTATTTAACTACACAAACCTAATATATTGTGAAAGTAATTTGTATGCCTCAGTTGGCCAAATTGTTAATTCTAACAAGATCACTGCAGTGTAGGTGTGTTATTTTTTTATTTTCCTGGCAGACTGATGACATTGATTGTCCTTCATTCACTTATTCACTCATCCACTTCATCATCCATCCATTCAGTTAGTTATCAAACTGTTTTCTGTCCTTCTCCAAATTTCCTTCTTATCAAAGTCATAAGGAATCAAAGACTGTCTCAACATTAATTTTATGTTGAGGAGAATAGTTGTAACAAGTGCTGATACATGCAATATGGGGAGTTCTCTGGTTTTATTTATATTTTCCTGATTGTAATAATTTTATTGTCTACCCTGGCTTGTGTCTCATTCTCACTGCTAGCAGGCCTAGAGGATGGGGAGATGAACTACCCTTTTGCTAATACAACATAAAATATTTTTTGCTCTAAAATGTCTAATATTCTAATGTCATATTGCACCATAAATGGACTAAATCTTCCAATTAAAGGACAAAAAAAACCATTTTAGCAACAGAGTATTTTGTTTAAGAAAATGTCTTCACTAACAATTTACTGCTAAGGTAGTCACTCTTTTATTCAGTAAAGTTTGAATGTTTTCATTTAAAGTAGACCTAGCATGAAAGCAAAGATGACCTTGCCACACTAATGTATCTTTCTTTACAACAGGAGCTGCTACAGCTAGAAGACAGACTAGGAAGTGTAAACCGGGGGGCAGTGCAAACCACCATTGAGAGGTACACCTTTCCACACAAGTATAAGAAGGTGAGAACAGGGTTTATTTGCTTTTAGGACCAAGAACATTTAAAAAGCCTGTTTGTTTATTAAATTAACTTTTAGACCAGGAAATCATGTTCAAAGTATAATGATAAACCTTTAGTAAATATACACACAAAGTTTTTTCTCTTCTCTTAACACATAACAATCATATGGATGTAGCTCTATGAAAATGGACTAAACTGAACCTACGGTAAATTGTGAACACTGTTATTATAAAGCTACATAGACTGGCATGAGAGCTGCAGATGTGTTTACTTTTGTGATAAATGAAAGCTGCTTGTTTGGAAATTGACTGGGATGTATGTGTTCAACAACTATACATGTATGAAATCTATAAAAATGAAATGAATATGCTTAATAGGGCAAAGTTAGAGTGCACACCAGGATGTTGTTTCCGGATAATGTTCTGTGCTGTTTGTATTTGGCCCCTTTTCAGTCTGGTTGTTCCACTTAGTGTTATATTTTCTCAGCTCTAGCTGATTCAAACTCACTCATTTCACTCAGACCTCTTATTATTATTGTATGCTTTCCAAAATTTGAGAAATGCTTTGAACATGGGAAACACATGTTATAGATAGAGTATTAATTTGGTTATTATATGAACTGATTTATGGGTGAGTGGATATTAGATGTTAAATCAGAATTTATGGGAGAGAGCAAAGGATACAGGGAAATGTGGATGGACTAAGTCTTAACAGCATTTTAAACATTTATAGCAAAACATAATGCCCAGAAGCTATAATTGTTATGCAGCTAGACGTGATCGGAGGCATAAGGTATCAGCTAAATGATGTTGTTAAAGCACTACTCTTTTTGATCTGGAAAATATATAAACTTCATAAAAACTATTCTAAATTAATAATAGTAGACTTTTATAAACCAGTCAATAACCAGGCTGTTTTCTTTACAAAGGTGTGACTTAAGTTCTTTCCCAACTCTTCTATTTTAATTCTCAGAGAAGGCCACAGGAGTTAAAAATAGTCATGGAGGAAGAAGAGGAATCAGACATGGATGAAAAATGCACAATCTGTCTTTCTATGCTGGAGGATGGAGAAGATGTAAGGTAACTAACTTACATTTCTTCACAAGTTTTGGTTTCATTTCAGTTTAATTTCTTGGCATGGTACAAAATTATATTTTTTATCATTGACTTAATATCTGCTGGTTTAGTGTTTACTGCAAGTAAGTTAACTCTTCTGCAAGTATTTATAACTTGTAGTGTTTGATACTTTGATTTATTATTTTATTGTTTGAAAAACTGAAATTTTTGAATATGTGCTGAGGTCTGTGCACCCTATGACCAGCTTTACAGCTAAAATAGCATACAAAAAAGAGAAAATGCATACAAGTATAGAGAGAATTTAAAACTTCTATGCAGACAGTAGCCATGTTTCAAACCCATGAGACAGTACTGGTAATTATGGCACCCACCATACCATCCTAACAGAACATGTATATTGGTCCAAATTATGAAAAAATATAGTAATTAAAATTTAATGTACTACAAATCTATTCTACTAATTAAATTTCTGTCAGGTAAGGCAAGGGTGTGAAAAAAGAGAATTACCTGATATGCAAAGCTCATGCTTTGCAATGGGGATATGGTGACCTTATATGATGGGTGGCCAACTCCGATCCTGGAGAGTTGCTTAATTAGAAGCCAGTCCTCACCGATAACAGATCGTATTTAATTTCATGGCTTGTTAGTGCTTTAACTATACCATGTCAGTTCATTCTTAAATTATAGATTTTTTTCTCCTTTTTAATGATACATGTGTCATCCAAGTGAATTAAAGAGTCTGAATCTTTTTTTTTTTACATTTTATTGAATTTATTAAAATCAAATAACATTCCATAGAAGCAAGTCACGTTTTCCAAAACTAGTTTCGAATCAAATCAACTTTAATAGTAGTCACAGAAATCTAAGGGATGGCCTACAGCATGGGATACTGACTGTGGCATGAAAAAACATTTAGCAAATTTGCATATATAATATAATATAATATAATATAATATAATATAATATAATATAATATAATATAATATAATGCAGTAGTGGAGAAGTGTGGAGAAAAATCCACATAACAGAAATAAAGAGTTGTTTCTTTCCGTGTTCCATGTTAATTATTATAACATCAAAAGCATTTTATTTCAGAAATTTTCAGAATGACCCAGGCAACAGGTGGAAAGTTTGCAATAATATGGGTGTCAAGAGGGAGATTTCACTGTTTCAGTGTTTTGCTACAGAAGGTTTGTTTAAATCTGAAAATGGCTTTTGTCTAAAAAGGTTAGCTAACCACTTTCTGTTAGTGCTGCTCTCATAACCTGACAGACTGATCCATAAATGAATGATTGTTAGGTCTAACTACACAAGCTGCTATTTTGAACAGCAGGCAAATACACTACCAAAATTACTTGACAAACAAGTAAGTAGCCATGCCTGCAAGGTTTTAAACAATATTTGTTTTCTAATCACCAAAACAAAAGGTCAAACCAAATAGGTTATTTTAGCTTGGCAGGTAATTTAGTGGAAATTCACATTCCTATTGAATATCAAAGTTTAGAAATACATGACTTGGCAGCTACTCGTAAATGCAGAGTGGCTACCATGACATTAAAAGGCAACATGTGCAGGTGTCAAAATGGTAAATATCTCTGTTGTCTGCTGTTTTCAACTTTTTCTGCATTCTGGTGATGTCTTTATGGCTCTCATGTATAAACAAGATTATTTCCATTACGTTATTTTGTTTTAGATATTTTTTTATGTTGTCCCTTTTTTGGCTGTTTTTCATAGCTACATTTATATTGTTTATCATAACAATACTTTTTGCCAGTCAGATGGGAGTGACTTGTGATATCACAAGGGCACCATTATAAAAGATGTTGACATGCAGCAATTATCATTCAAGTTTTTATGTTACAATAGAAACAGTGGTTCAATTCTTTTGTTAATTTTTATATTGGAAAACCATTATTAGTGATGGTTCTAACCTTTTACTATTGCATTTTGATACTGATTTTTGCATTCTGTTTTTGGTTTAGATTAGTGATGAGCAAACACTAAAGAATTCACTTTGTTGTGAATTTGGCAAAAGCATGGAAATGCATTGCTATGGAGAAGAAGAAACTGAACTATTTTTGAGTAGTTTATAATGGTGCAATGGTATTTTAAGTGTTCATGAGGGCCAGGGACCTGTCTGCCAGCTATGTTGGACTGAATATTGTGGCCAAAAATGTGATATGAGCTGTGAGGCAGCAGTGCTAACAACTGTGCCACCGTGCATCAAACAACAAAAGATGCAAACAGAGTGATAACCGCAAGCAAAATACAACAAATGCCCACAAATTAGCAATAAGTAATATATATATATATATATATTGCACTCACAGAGTTCCAATCTTGGGGAACACAGTAGCCATGCAAAAACAGAGGCTCATTTCATTGTTTCAAGTCTAGGTGTCCCTTCAGTGTTGTTTGAATTTCTGATCTCTATACAGGTGCTTTGCACAGTAATAAGTCTTTCGTTATTATTATTCCACATGTGTTGTGTTTCTCAAGCAGGGGGAGGGCTCATTTATGACTTGTTTTGAGATGGCACATGGCTAATTATACATGCAGAGTGGCCATACTGCACTGTTCCAGAATGCAGAGATCAGTGTTTATAAATATGAAATTATGTGATAGATAATACAGTTCACATTTGTTACTCATATATTTCTTAATGAGGTAATTTAAAAGAAATCTTATAAATGATGGAAAAAGAAGCAGGAATTAAATGAAAATTACGGATTATGGAAGGTCTTCATAGTGAATGAAACAATCACATACCATATAAATTTATTTTGAAAAGTAA
Source organism: Erpetoichthys calabaricus (assembly GCF_900747795.2). Classification (NCBI taxonomy): domain Eukaryota; kingdom Metazoa; phylum Chordata; class Cladistia; order Polypteriformes; family Polypteridae; genus Erpetoichthys; species Erpetoichthys calabaricus. Next base: position 200,627,566 of record NC_041398.2, on the reverse strand, counting down.
TGAAATTAAAAAAAAAAAAATACTGCTGTATCACCTTATTTTTAAACGTTATAACAACAAAGAGTCCAATCGAATCGTCGATCAGCTACTAATGGGACATAACTAGGGGAGAAGGAGGGGTGAATTTATTATAAAACTACAAAAAAAAACAAAAATAAAAAGCGTCCCATTTCCACGTTACTATAAATAAATGTAAATTATGACTTAATAAATGCCCATTTTTATCATTTTAAATATTGTAATTTGAATAGCATAATAATTTCTTCAGAACTTCATTTATTCATGGTCATCAGATTTTGTGAGACAGTTTCACTGTGAAGCTCGCAGTACAGAGATCAAAATCACGTTACTTAAACCCAGTCAAAGCGAGAAGTATTCTATTTATTGAAGTGGATACAGCTACGAAGGACAAAGAATTGTGGGAAATCCAGGTGGCAAAGCCCCACCCATTTACCCACACTAATTAAAATATATTTGCATGTTGAGAACTTGAAAATTAAAATGCAAAGTGGAAAATGAAAATTCAATGAGCAGCATGTGGCACTCGTGCTTATTTGAATTTTACTTTTAATTTCTGCAGCTTTATTAATGTTCAGGCTGAAAATTAAATTGCAAATGGTTGTTATTTCATTTCATTTTTAATTTTTGCAGCATTCGCACACGTAGACTTTGTAAAATAAATGGAAAATGAGAGATTGTGTTTTCATTTTATAATTTAAATTATCATTTCCTTTTTTGCAGAAAATACTTCCCATATATATACTGTAGATGTGTACTGTCCGTCTAGAAAAAACTATAGATACTAATAAACTGTTTTCCCATCTGTTTATAGTTTACTTCACAGAAATGACTGTGCAATGTCTCACATTGAAAAATTATATGCAGTGTGTTTATAATAAGTTTCCATTATAGCTTTACCTATTAACAGCTTATATTTCCTAGCTTACATATGAAACAGGGGAATTCACAAATGGAAATGCCACTCACAAAGTTTTAAATTGGCAAATGTAGAGTTATTGGTCAGTTGACCAGTAGTCCTGTGACAGGAAGTGCTTCATTTTTCTCCTTCTGTTGCTTAGCAATAAACTGACACAGCATATGCCTGCATTCATTTTGTAGGGTACACATTTATGCAGCACAATCTCCTATCATACAGGAGAAATGAAAACTGCTTTTGGTCAAACAACACAGACTAGAAGACAAATGAATGAAAAAGATTTACATACAATTATTAGCATTACATATATTTTTGTTTTTTCTTTTAAGGGACAGCCATCATAATAGAGTTATATTTTAAAAATGATGGAAGAAGCATTAGAAATGGCCAATAAAATAGATAAAAGCAAAAGGAAACTGACATTATCTGAATAGCCCCCAAAAAATTAAAAGTTATTATGCATGCTCAAAATTACATGTTTTGTTGGATATGAGACTAGTATTTTGAGGATGTGAAACAACTACAGTCGTGACACGGGAATGTAAAGTCTGCTATGTAAAAATATTGGGATGATTAATACCTAGTGTGTAGTTGTTAGAGGTATGCTCTTCTTGCCAGAATATTAAGTGGTATTTCTACAGTAACCAATTGTAGCCAATTAAAGGGCTTGAATATCTGTCCATGCAACAATCGGGTTCAGTGTTAATTAGATTTAGATTCAGATTGTCTTTAATATCTAGAAATTAGAATGTTGTTTCTCATAGTCAATGACCCTGAGCAACATAATCACTTTAATGCACATAATAAAACCAGTTAGAGTCACTTGTGAAACAAAAAACGTTTTTTTTATTCAACTTGATTTGTAGAAATAGACAGATGAACACTGACAAACATTTATGCTAGTGAAATCAATTTTTTAAAGGACTCTGAATATCACCTGTGAAGCCTTGGCATCATGTAATTAATTGTGCTGCCCCACAACACCAGGGGCCTCATGTATAAACGGTGCGTATGCACAGAAATGTTGCGTACGAACGTTTCCACGCTCAAATCGCGATGTATAAAACCTAAACTTGGTGTAAAGCCACGCACATTTCCACGGTACCTCATACCTTGGCGTACGCAATTTCTCCGCTCGGTTTTGCAGACTGACGGCACCCAGCGTCAAAGCAGTGCTACTGTTCCTGTATGGTCACCCTTTCTTTCTTAGCTCCACATTCCTGACACGGCTTTATAAATACACTGAAACTAACTGCATATTGTTTATTAGTGTAATGCATCTGATTGTAATTAACCTGCAGCAATATAATGGTCCAGGGAATAGCCATAGCATTCCAAATACCATAACTGCTTTAGCGTTGTAACTCTCACTGCATCTTCTTCTTTCAGCTGCTCCCGTTAAGGGTTGCCACAGCAGATCATCTTTTTCCATATTACTGTCACTGCACCACTCAGAGTATTTATATCACTGTATCTGAGTGGGGAATCACAGCAGCAGCTGATCGGAAAGAGAATTATCGGTATACAGCATGAAGCAGACGCTGACTCAGCCATGGCAAAACACTTTAGAGACTTCCCAGTACAGACTTCGCGGTTTAGAAAAAGTTTCATCCCAAGAACTCTAAACGCACTCAATCAGTCCATCAAGTGCTCCTTGTAGAACTGTTTACTTATAAGTATAATCACTTCACTGTAAACTTGCACTACAGTTATAATATTGCACAACCTGCGCCACTTTATAAAGCGCGTATTTACATATGATGACGGTATTCATTTTTAAGATGTAATGCAGCAAAATATGTTGATTATATTATACAGATAAAACTTTAACTTCATTTAAATAATCTGTATTGTTAATAATTAAACATGTGAGGACACGGTGGCACAGCGCTAGCTAGTTCATGGATTGTTCCTGCATTGCGTTGTATTCTTGCGCTGACGCGACACTGGAAAGATTGATGGATAGAATAATTAAACATGTACTACGAAGATATTTCAATGTTCCTTAAAAATTTTGAAGAATCGGTGTTCTAAGCTTACAAATGGCTTCACGTCTATTACATAGCTGATTGTATGGCGATTGGGTATTTGGAGAAAGAAAAGTAAGGACAGGAATTGGAGGTTAGTACGTTTGAAAGAGACCTGGGGCCTCATGTATAACACCGTGCGTAGAACTCACACTATAACATGGCGTAAGCACAAAAGCGGGATTGTGCATACGCACAGAAAAATCCAGATGCAGGAATCTGTGCGCACGCATACTTTCACGTTCTTCCACTACATAAATCCAGATCAGCGTGAAAAGTAACGCACGTGCACGCGCCTTCTGTCCCGCCCCAACTCCTCCCAGGATTACGCCTCTTTGAATATGCAAATCAATATAAATAGCCTTCTGTGAAAAGACAATGGGAAAAGCACAGGGGAAAATATAAGAATTTCAGCGAATACCAAGTGGAGGCAAAGGAAAAAAACGTACTATTTGTTGGTTTAAACAGTGGTATAATCAACAAAAGAAAGTTGATCGAGTGACAGAGTGTCGGAAAAACTCGAAAGATCAAATTCACAAAGTCGCACAGTGCCGAAATAAAAAAGAAATCACATATCAAAGTCGCCGTGAAAAGGCAAGTCGTAACCCACCGTCTGAGTGTCATATGAAAGCTTATTAGGGTACAGACAAAAAACATAGGCACACAGTGGGAAAAAAGCACGAAATGTCAACTTTAATCTCGAAATTTCCACTTTAATCACTTAGTTTATTTTGCCATTAAAGTAGAACATGATAAACTTCATCTTAAAATCGTTTATTTTACTAGTTTCTCAAATAGCACGTTAAATGCTTTGTTCTGTGTTTGATCTTTTATGTGCTCTATGTGTGTGAATCACTACGTGCTTCCGTTCTTTCTCTTTCTCCGACAGGACACAGAATGCATTACATTCGTGGTATTACAGCTCTCTGAATAATTAAAATACTGAGATGTATACGTGATATCATTTTCATGATGATAGGAATGAAAGCATGTTATTAATCATGGGAACACGGTGGCGCAGTGATTGTTCATATCTCACGCAAGAGGCTTGCTGCACCATGTGCGACCTTCGATGAAATAATTACAGAAGTACTGTCTCTTTCAAACGTACTAACCTCCAATTCCTGTCCATACTTTTCTTTCTCCAATCGCCACACAGTCAGCTCTGTAACAGACGTTACGCCATTTGTAAGCTTAGAACGCCGATTCTTCAAAACTTTTAAGGAACATTGAAATATCTTCGTAGTACATGTTTAATTATTCTATTCGTCTATCCTTCCAGTGTCGCGTCAGCACAGGCAAGAATACAGCGCAAGGCAGGAGCTATCCTTGAACTAGCTATACGCTGCGGCACCGTGTCCTCACATATTTAATTATTAACAATACAGATTATTTAAATGAAGTTAAAGTTTTATCTGTATACTATAAACAACATATTTGGCTGCATTTCATCTTAAAAATGATATTGTCATCATATGCGCTTTATAAAGTAGCGCAGGTTGTGCAATATTATAACTGTAGTGTAAGTTTACAGTGAGGTGATTGTACTTATAAGTACAAACAGTTCTACAAGGAGCACTTGATGGACTGATTGAGTGTGTTTATAGTTCTTGGGATGAAACTGTTTCTGAAACGCGAGGTCCGTACAGGAAAGGCTTTGACGCTTTTTGCCGTGGTTGAGGTAGTGTGTACTTGAAACTGTATACCGATAATTCTCTTTCCGATCATCTGCTGCTGTGATTCACACTCAGATACAGTGATATAAATACTCCGAGTGGTGCAGTGAGAGTAATATGGAAAAAGATGATCCGCAGTAGCAACCCTTAACGGGAGCAGCAAAAAGAAGAACAAGATGCAGTGAGAGTAACAACGCTAAAGCAGTTATGGTATTTGGAATACTATGGCTATTCCCTGGACCATTATATTGCTACAGGTTAATTACAATCAGATGCATTACACTAATAAACAATATGCAGTTAATTTCAGTGTATTTATAAAGCCGCGTCAGGAATGTGGAGCTAAGAAAGAAAGGATGAGCACACAGGAACAGTAGTTTGACCATTCTGTGGACCATTATATTGTTACAGGTTAATTACAATCAGATGCATTAAATTTATGAACGATATGCGGTTAATTTCAGTGTATTTGATAAAGCCGCCGCCGTGGATGTGGATCTAAGAAAGGGTAACCACACAGGAACAGTAGCACTGCTTTGACGCTGGGTGCCGCCAGTCTGCAAAACCGAGCGGAGAAATTGCGTACGCCAAGGTATGAGTTACTGTGGAAATGTGCGTGGCTTTACGCCAAGTTTAGGTTTTATACATCACGATTTGAGCGTGGAAAGATTCGTACGCAACATTTCTGTGCGTACGCACCGTTTATACATGAGGCCCCTGGTCACTGTCTGTATAGAATATGAACATTCTCTCTATGTTTTGTATGAGTTTTTCTCAGGTCATTCAGTTTTCCTCTCACATGCCAAAGGTGTGCATGTTAGGTTAATTGAAGACTCTAGACTAACTGTGTATGTGTAAGTACGGGTAAGTATATGAATGATTGCTCTCACAGTGCACTACTGCAACCATCCAGGGTTGTTACTGCTGGGATTTAATTTTTGTTGGTGGATAGTGCTATACAAAATAACATAGATAAATTAAATTTTGTGGTGAGTGAAGGAACCAGAAATAGAGTAACAGGTATAACAAAACAGGCAAAAGATAGTGGTCTCACTGCTGTTTAGAATGAAGTCATGGTAAGTGAGCAGCAGAACTGTACAAATTTGGCGCAACTAGATCTTGTGGGTTTGGATTTTGTATATGATGATGTTTTTCCAGTTTTCTTACGTAACCTCTTTCCCATGTAAACTCTTTCGGCAGGAGGCTTCCATGTATGCATCTCTTCCACCAAGCCTGTGTGGACCAGTGGCTGGCCACCAGCAGAAAGTGCCCTATTTGCAGAGTGGACATTGAAACGCAGCTGACGCCTGACAGCTGAGTCTTCTCCCCCCCCCCCAAATTTGGAACTAATTCCTGCCATTTCCGGGTTCCTCAGGCACGTTGCCAAATGCTTCAAGTCTCGTCTTGACCACTTTTCAAGCCTGCCTTCTGAGCCAAGAGAGAAGACAACACAACAAGCACAGTATAAAAAAGTAATGAAAAAAAAATTAGTCTGTGGCAGGAAGGCAGGATCTGGTAGCAAAGTTGGGGGCCTTGTGCATCTTGGGAGCTGGTTTTCCCAGACTGAATGAGCACACAACTCTCCTAATGAAAGCCATTTCGCAGTGAAGGTACGAACATCCATAGCATGTTAAGAATTATGTCATACATTTTAATAATTTGTAGGATTTCCCTGGCAAGTAACAAGATACACTTAAAAAATTCATAAAAGTGTAATGATTTCTGAAACTACTTGGAATAATGGGTATGATTTGAAAACCCATAATTTAAAATATCTGGAATAAGAGGAAGCCCGTCCAATTCAAAATGGCCATATTCTGAGGTTTTTGATTTGTTTAAGCCCAGTGGCATTATGGGTTGTCTATAAACCTGTGAGTTCAGGTATGTTAATACCTGCTTTCCTCTTTGAATGCAACACTCATGTGGCACACTCAGGCATCTTGCTGGAAAACAGAGAGATGTCTCCGCACTGAAGACTTTGGAATGAATATGTGATGAAAGCAGAAGAAGGATGCTTTGGGGGGAGGGAGGCAAAGAACTGGAAATAAATGCAGAAATTTCAAGCCAAACAGAAATTCTTACAGGAATTAAAAAAACAAAGAAAATTGTTTTCTTCCCAAAATTGTGCACAGCAAAGAAATTGGGATGTGAGAGCACAGTTGAGACTTATGGGGAGATCTAAGTAGCCCTGTCTGAGCTGTGCAAATCCTGTTCCCAGTTTTTCCACAAGAAAGGTGCCTCTTTCCACTGAAATCGCACCACTAAAATGCATGTTTCAATGTTGGCTTAGGCTGCTTTGTTAGTGTGAGATGAGGGTGGGTGTCTGTGCATGAATATGTTATCTGAATGATGTGGTTATGTTGGAAAAAAAAGTAGAAAAAAAATACTCATGTAAATGCCATTGCTGGCACACAGTATCCTGGCTTCATCTTGTCATTTGTATGGCCTCTTGTAGAACCTATTTGATGTATACCTTAATGCCTAAAGAACAAGCACATTTTATATGTATGATATAGCAACGAGCTGTTTTTCTTTGACAATATGAAAACCATCCAGTGTTTGGAGAGAATGATAAGCTACTGTGTGTAACTCTTGTATTTTGGTGTATCAGATCCCCTCCCCACCCCGTGGTTGCTAATGATGTATTGCTAGAACAACACTGTAGAATGTTCCAAGGCGCACGTGCAGTATCCCTTCCGATGTTAAGACTTCTCAGTATAAAGGGTCAACTTAGGGGAAAACAGAAGCCATTCTTTTAAAACCAAACTTATCTATCTATCTATCTATCTATCTATCTATCTATCTATCTATCTATCTATCTATCTATCTATCTATCTATCTATCTATCTATCTATCTATCTATCTATCTATCTATCTATCTATCTATCTATCTGTGACTGCAATTTGACTGCAGTGAAAGTGCATTAACTGAGACATGTGACTGTTCTGTAACTTCAGATTAGTGCAGATGCTTTGCATTTTACAGAAATTGTAACTGTAGCTATGGAATTATGTTATTGAGCTGAACAGAGAGAATGGCGTGTCAGTGCAATGATCCCCATTCCAGAGACTTTCTTCACTTTGGTCACCCCAGTTTACACTGCATGTGAGTATATCCATAATGAACACTATATCTATCTATCTATCTATCTATCTATCTATCTATCTATCTATCTATCTATCTATCTATCTATCTATCTATCTATCTATCTATCTATCTATCTATCTATCTATCTATCTATCTATCTATTGTGTGTGTACTTTAGACCTTTAGTCATGCTTCTCTCATTTTCATTAGTTTTTCTTGCATTTAAACAATGCCTTTGCACTTTTTTGCTTTGTTTACCAATGTTCAGGTGAAGACACTCATTAACCTTTTAGGTAAATGCATGACAAAGCTGCAATCCTCCAAAACTGCTAATGTCTTTTGTTTATTTTGTTTTTTATTTGTACAGCTGAACCTTCTCCATAACGTGATCACTAATGTGAGATGGTGTAAATAAGGATTTCTGTTGTAGGAATAAATTAAAATTCAAATTGCCTTAAGTTCATAATAAAGCAAAAATAAGAAAGACCTATATCAGCAACCCAATTCATAGTCATATAAGAAAGAAAAAGAAATCAGCTATTCATCCATTTCTTAAACTTATGTTTTCCATTAAGGCTTTCCTGTTAACATCTGGCGAAAAACAGGATTTAGCTCTAAATGGGTTGCCAGCCCATTACTGACAATAAAAATGTAAACCATTCCACCTTTGTAATCCACTTTTAACATTACCAGGAAATGGAGAGCACAAGGCTACTTTGGTTTGTCAGCTGAAAGGAAGGAACCAACTCTTTACAGGTAACTACTGCATTGCTTGGCTCTTCAGTACACATACGCCCACAATTGCTCGCAGTGGACAATTTAGAGTTACCAATGAAAATTAATATCCTGTCTGCCATCCACTTAATGATTTTGCTGCTTTCCCATGATAGGGTAATGGAGACCTGGAACCAACCATCCACAATAGGCAGAAAGTAGAAAATAAACTTGGATGAATTCTCAGACAGCAAATTTAATTAGTTTATAAGATCATTATTGTCACACCTTTTACAGATCATTTTTAAGGATAAACAATAAAAAACTGCATGTTGAATTTCCTACCACTAATTGGTGATATCCTTTAAGCAAACACTGCCATTGGCAGTTACCTTTTTAAGTTAACATGAAAACCTACCTATACACTTAAAAAATATAAACAATTTCAGGTAAAAACGGATATAATCTTAGGATCGAAATTGCATAGTGTCAGTCTAAACTGGGTTGTCATTAATGATGGACTAATGGTAGGTAACCAGACACAAGAAGGTTCCTGCTTCCCACAGTTCATGTTTTGGCACTAAAGAGGAGTCATTTGGCTTAAGCTTTATACCTCATTATCACCAAGCTGGAAAAAAGTTTTCAGATGCTCACACATTCAAAGACAGCTTACAAATTTAAGCTAAAAATTGTTTGAGCCATTAAAAGCTGTTTAGAAAGCATAACTTAATGAAGCAAAGTACACTTTAAAAATGTGCTATGCTCTGTCTGCAAAATGAAGAAATTAACATTTAACAGTTTTTCTGAGGAGTTCCTTTTTCTTAAAATTCTTTGCTTTAGCATAGTGCAATGTGGTACAGTTTGAGATTTTTGTTGTTTTCACGTGAATATGTTCAGTGATGTACATAGAATTAAGTAGAGTGTAGAAGCCTACCTACGCGATGTACTGAATGCAAAAAAAAATCTTATGTGTTCTTTGTTACTTAATAACATTTACATTTTGTTGCCCAAACATTTTGACAGTAAAGTTGCCCTTTGGTTCACAACTAGTAGAATTAGCAGCCATGTTATGTGGCCACTTTACCATGCTGTTGTCGAAATGTTAAGATATTAAATATTTTGGCAGTTTTGGCTAGATTTGCCCTTTTCACTGATTTTCACTGATTTCTTTCACTTTCTTTCAAAGGTTTATGTTGCATCTTATCTCACAGATGACGTTAGATTGAAGTAAACACAAAGAAAAGATGTAATGGACTGGCACCCCATGCAGATTGTATTCTTGGGTTTAGAAAATAGACACAGGAAAGGAGGCTATTGCATGAACCCTCGATAGTACCCTTGCATGACCTTACATGAAAATCTTTTTTGTTGTTTTTAATTTAATAATTGCAAGGAGGCCCTCTATAGTAGATGGCTGTCCTTAAAATTTGCCACTTATTGCAGCTTTGTCTGAACAGCAGTACTGGTGTGACATTGTTGTTTTTACCTCATTTTTTACTTTATTACCACTGAGCAAAGTAGAAAAACTGGAGCTGATCAGTGGCATACAGACAGGACATGCCGGAGAGTTCACTGACCTATAGGCTGACCAAAAGGAGGATACTGCATATGGCTTCTATGGAGTGTTCTATAGGATTTTTGATAGTTTACAGGGTGTTGTGAGTTGAAATGCCTTAAGTATTTAACAATCATAATTTATTACTAACTGTAGATATTGTGGGTATGTATTTAATTTTTTTATAGTTTTTTTTGCTATTTTAATTATAATTTATTTATTTAGAAATAACATAAAATGTACAAAAAACAATTACCTCATTTTGCATTGTTTTAATTGGAATGCTTTGCATGCTGTATTTTACAAAAAAAGAAGAAAAATAAGCAAAAAAATCATTTTTTATTTAAAAGATCAGGGTGTGTGATAAAGTGTATTACTGTGGTGCTGTTAATCTTGGATACATTCCATTAAAATGCAATTTCTATGATTCCGTATGCTGTGATCTAGTGGACAGACTGCAATATAGTGGAAATGTTTGAATACTTTTTGTTTTGTTTTGCACTCTTGAGTAAAATAGGCCTCCCTGCCACTGGCATTTTTTTTTTTTTTTTGCATTTTCCTTTCTGCCTTTCAGTTTGTTTCTGTCTTTAAGATGTCTTTCATTTTGTAAATTTTATTGACTCTATGCTTGTGTGTTCCTGCACAAACCCCATGTGTAGTACATTTGAAGATTTTCACCACCTCATGATATATTACTCAAACTCTGATATTCATTTATAAAAATGGAAAAAAAGCTTCCTTACTTTTATTGTATATATCAGTACATTGCATTTTAAAATACATAATTCCTGCTTTTATCTATTAGCACCAAATTTGTGATGAGTTCTAAAATGTCCTCATTTATTCTTTCAGATTATTAATTATGGATATTGATGTAATACTATAATTATTCTGGTTATTGTCTCCATGTCATGTTTCAGGAACTGAACATGATACAAATAGTATGTCCTGAGATTTTTTACTTCCTCCATTTGGGCATCCTTCAAACTGATTACTAGTAGTATATAAGTAACTAGTCTTGTTATCTCTCTGTTGTCATTTTAATTAAAAAGTGAAATTGGATTTATTCAACTGTCTACACCACAATTTGTTAAATGCCTCCCACCAACTGTTTCCCCCTACTCTGCTATGAGAAGCCAGTAGTGTTATTAAGAGCCAAGTCTCCAAGCACTTAGTATCTGTTTTTAGGATCCCGTCCCCAACCCCCATACCCCCCCCCCCCCCCCCCCCCCCAAATATCTTACTGAGATCTCATTCATGAAGAAACATTTAGAGATAATGACAGTTCTAAAAAGTACTCTATTAAAAGTGAAATATCATTAAATATTGCAAACAGGCTGTATCTGTATTTTAGAAGCCTTGTTAATGGATTTGCCTTAGTTGTGTTAAAGATGAGTAATAGTAAGGGGTACCACATTATTCCTGTGTGTCTGCATGTGGAACATAATTTTCACCCCATCACTGTCACTATGGAGTTCTCACATAGTTCCCCCTTTTTAAATGGAAACTGTAGTTTTGTTCCACATCTTGATGTAGTGCATGTTAGGTTAATTGGTGCTGTTATTTGGCCATACATGAATGAGAGTTGCATGACTGTAAAATTGTGATGAGGTAGTGTCCCTTGCCTTGAGTTAATTCTTCTGGGCAGGCTTCTTACTCCCTCTCTGGGTTCAAGAGAAGTATGGATAGATTTATACACTGTACTACATCCAAGTGCCCAATGTTCAGAATCCATTTACTCCAGCACAAGATACAGCAGATTTGTACTCGGCACCCCATCACATATATGAGCTGTTGAAAGTTGAGAATAAAGTCTGACACATGCCATAGTGTGTTCTTAATAAACTTCCTCAAACATGTAGTGGAAGACAAACTCATACCAGAAGTTAACTTAAGACATGATGAGCCCCAGGTGGGTCACAATGGTTGGTAGCTGCTAATTCTTTTGATTTATTCTTTAAACAGAGACCCTTTATTTGTATGTGTATGTGCAATCCAACAAAATCTTTGTCTAGACAGGCTCAATATAGACATAGGAAAATGTGATTATTTGTATAAAGGGTCAAGTTGAGCTCATTATATCGGTCTGCAGAGGGCAAACCACAAGCATTTGGCGACATTCCTCTGTTGATTGAAATTCCAGAATATCTGTATAAAAATATAAAAATAGATACTATTAGGCTGGAAGTCAAAGTAAAAGTAGTTCATCTTTAGTACTCCTTTAAGGTAAAAAATTCTAAGCGTCTGTAATAGGTGAAGTGAATAAAAAGCCAAACATGCTGATCGATATTCTTAGAAACAGTGCAATATTCTATCTCCTTTTCTAATCCTTTATTACTTTATTTTCCTGTTCACTTATGACACTACAGCTGGCATGTGCTTTTTAAGCACAGAAGAATATATTTCTCCATACCATTACTGGCAGAAATAATGATTTGCTTGTGGCCTTAAAAAAAGCAGTAAAATTAAACCTAAGCTGAACTAAGCTAAACCACTAAACTGAACCACTTAATAAAAGGCCCATTTGATAACTAAGGCAGCTAACTGAAAACAGTTATTCAAAATAATAATCACAAAGTCGCTAGGCTAACCAGAATATGCAGTTGGAGAAGATCACCGCAATTAAATATTTCTTGAGCTTGTGTGAAACAAAAAATAACAGGGTAAAAAGAGGGGCTTAGCTTTTCCTTCATAATATTTGACTTCTAAATGTATGCTCGCCTTTTACTTTTGCTTGTACTTGACTGCTGGTTTTCTATCCGTTGTGTCTTGTGCTTAGTCATGATCCTAATTCTCTGTCATCAGAACTGACATCTGACAAACATGAACTGCCTCTGGTTACCACACTATGTTTCAGAGCCATGTAACCAGCCAGGCACATTTGTAATTTTGGCCTCAATGTCATTGTCCAGGGTGTGTTTTAAAAATATACATTACCATCCATACTGTCATCATGAAAGTCTGTCATTTTCTATTGCCAAACTTTCATGTCAGCACATACTATTCAAAAGGAAATTTAGCATCATACTGTGCGCCATTCATTATGAATATGCTAGCTTTCCTCAGGTCAAGATTTCTTAATTTTGTAAACTTCTTGCTGCTTAAAGTTGTTTTTCTCAAACGACATGCCAGTGGAAGGGTGACCTTTGATTCTCTTTTCTTTGTGCAAGAAACTGCTGTTTTGCTGTACCTGCGCAATGCTTTACTACATAGTATATTTTATAGCAAACAAAATCAAATTAGAACTATTTATCATCAATCTTGAAGCAATAGTGCATTAAAGGTGAAGACAAAAAAAGTCCTAGGCAAGTGTAAAATGTGTAAAAGTGTAGATTCCCTTTGGTGGATTTTGTACTTTATTTATTATTATTATTATTACTAATTATAATTAATAAGAATGATTGCATTGCTAGACCCAAGCTGTTCTCTTTCATTTCAAAGCTTGTACATCATCTTTTTGTATGTGTTTTTTAAATAAACCATTTAAAAATGCACATTTGTTTTGGGTTTTTGAGAGAAAAGTAAGTCAACAACTTTGGAAATGTATGCATGCATTTGGGAACTTAACTTATTTGAATGTTGGAGCCTTTTTAACATTGTTTAATTTCTTCATCAAAGAGTTTGTTATCACATTCTTGTTTATTAAATATTTTTGTAACAGTGAGTGATATACAAAAATTACAGTGATAATAAAATGCAATTACATACACTCACCCGATACTTTATTAGGTACATGTTGCCAGTACTGAGTTGGACCCTCTTTTGCCTTCAGAACTGCAATAATTCTTTGTGGCATTGATTCACCAAGGTGCTGGAAACATTCCTCAGGAATTTTGATCCATGTTGACGTGATAGCATCACACAACTGCTTCAGATTTGTCGGCTGCACATCCATGATGCGAATCTCCCATTTCACCCCATCCCAAAGGTGCTCTGTTGGATTGAGATCTGGAGACTGTGGAGGCCATTGAGTACAGTGAACTCATTGTCATGTTCAAGAAATCAGTCTGAGATAATTTGAGCTTTTTGAAGTGATACGTAATCCTGCTAGAAGTAGTCATCAGAAGATGGGTACACTGCAGTGATAAAAGGATGAAAATGGTCATCAACCATAGTCAGGTAGGCTGTGGCATTTAAGCAATGCTCAGTTGGTACTCAGGGGCCCAAAGTATGCCAAGAATCCCCTACACCATTACACCACCACCAACCTGAACCATTGATACATTCCAGGATTGATCCATGCTTTTATGTTGACACCAATTTCTGACCCTACCATCTGAATGTCACAGCTGAAATTGAGACTCATCAGAACAGGCCACATTTTTCCAATCATCTATTGTCCAGTTTTGGTGAGCCTGTGCAAATTGTAGCCTCAGTTGCCTGTTCTTAGTGGACAGGAGTAGCATCTGGCATGGTTTCCTGCTGCTTTAGAGCCCATCTGCTTCAAGGTTTGATGTGTTGTGCATTCAGAGATGCTCTTCTGCATACCTCAGTTGGAGTGAGTGGTTATTTGAGTTACTGTTGTTTTTCCATCAGCTTGAACCACTCAACAAGGCATTTTTGCCCATAGAACTGCCGCTCACGGGATATTTCCCCCTTTTCAGACCATTCTCTGGAAACCCTAGAGATGGTTGTACATGAAAATCCCAGGAGATCAGCAGTTTCTGAAATAGTCAGACAAGCCCATCTAGCACCAACAACCAGGCCACAATCAACATCGCATTTCAATGTCTTTTCCCCTATATCCCTTTAAAAACATTTTTGCACTAAGCTTCTGCATAACCAGATGCATAGAAGCCTTATGTCTTATATTAAAATGTATTTTTATAATTAAACTCTAGACCACAGGTGTTAACTGTTCTTTATTTATTATCAAAATGAAATTCTGTAGACTTATTGCTCAGTGACCATATAAATACATAAATAAAATAACATAAATAACTAAACATAAATAAAATAAATATTTGCTTAAAATAGATACTAATAAAATATGTACAGGAATATTTATCTGTAATACATATGGCATAAAGAAAATAAAATGCTTCTCATAATTACATCCTGTCATATTGTTTAATTTTTTCTGTAATGTTGCTATCTGAAATGAGGCTTATTAAAAAAGTAGTTTTAACCATTTCTCTAACAACAAAAAAAGCTGAATATACACACACTCACAGAATCAATTAATTGGTATTGGCAGTTAAACACTGTTTAAATGTAAATGTACCTGCATTTATAGGCTTTAATCATTTTTAATCAGCAGCTTTTTTTACTGTTAGAAGTATACATTTACTGTACTATATTTATACAGGTGTGTGTTTTTTTCTTCAGTGTATCAGCTGGACAGTCGTAATTCTAGCGGTGTAATTATAAATATGGATTACCATTTTAATAATACAGTACTTGTTTCTTACCAAACGTTTACTGTATGACATACAATAACAAATAACACAGTACAAATCTTTAAAATAGCCGCAAATGTATCAAATGTTCATAAATTGTTTATCAAGAAGACACAAGGCCAACATGTTTAACAGAGCTATAAGTCATTTTAACAAGACTGTTGTTAACTAAGCAGCAGTTTCAAAATCCTCTTTATTTTTTATTTTTTCCAATTGAAAAGAGGCACTTAAAACAAGCTTGTGGTCCAAACTCAAACTGTGTCTGTTTTCATTTAAAGGACACAATAAAAAGGTCTGCATTCATTAAAGTAGCTTTTCTTGCTGTTTAACTGCAAGGGACAACTTCTTCAATTTCTTTTTCTTAGTTTACTACTCCACTTTCTTTAACGTAAAGGCTAATATTCCAATCGTCTCTTGTGCTCTTGTAAAACAAGCCTTGACCTGCTTTGTTTATACACCAGGGGCTCTCAAACTCAGTCCTAGGGACCCTCTGTGGCTGCAGACTTTTATTCCAACAAGATTTAGAATCGGTGACAATAATTGATCTCATTTAATTAGATGGTCTTTTTTCTCTCCTCTTATTCTGCATTCAGAAAAGTACAGTAGTGTGATTTTTACATTTATGGAATATTTAGTATTTCTATTTTTTTCAATACCTGTAAATGCTTAACTCATTTTTTTCTATTATTTTGACCTTTTTCTGTGTAGTTTGCTTCTTTCGTTGCATCTTAATAATGACAATTAAAAAGAAGCAGAGCCAACACTTGGGAAAACAACAATGAATGATGAAAGGCTACTTTAGCATTAGTCCCACCAATTAGTAAATAATGGATTAAATAACCAGAAAACCTGGAAAAGATCAATGAAAATCAGGATGAAAATATTGTTTAAAAGAAAAAATACATTTCCCATATAACTGCTTAGTACATTTTAATAAAAAATTACCAAACTTAGTTTCATAATTTTTAATTGAAACTGGGCAATAACAGATCACTTCATTAGGCAAGCAGTTCAATTAAAAACAGAAATTGTTTGGAACAAAAACCTGCAGCCACATTGGGTCCCCAGGACTGAGACTGAGACCCACTGGTTTACACTACAGGACATCACTGCAAAAAGGGAAAAAAAAAAGAAGCAGGCCAGCTCAGTTACCGTAATACTTCACATAAAGGAGCACTGCAACTAAATTACCGTAAAAACTTGAAAAGCAGGGGCTGAAAAGAACAGTTTTTCTGATTGACCAATTTACCAATCATTAGTGATGGCGAACTCCATGGTGTTTGCTTTGCCTGGAGTTTGGAGAAATCACAGAAGTGTTTGTGAATGTTACCGAACACGGCGAACTGCACTGAAAGGGAAGGATTTGACAGGATTATAATGGTGCAATCATCTTTAAAGTGTCCCTGAGGGCTAGGGAAACATCTGCCAACTATACTGGTCTTATAAAAACTATACTTATTGTGGCCAAAATGGTGACCTGAGCTGTGCAGCAGCAATGCCAACTACTGTACCACTGTATCTCCATGAGATCAAAGAAGAAAGAACGTAGTCAGAGACACACAATCATATATTTTATCAGAACAAAGTGGAAATGACAAAATCATAGTCAAAAGTCAGAAAAAATCCATAGATGTTTTAAAAGCAGAAAATTCAAAGCGGCTTGTCATGATTGAAGCTGCTGGCTTGTTCTATTTTTTGAAGTTGCGCTGAAGACTCTCCAAACACTCTGTGTTGATGCTTTGCACTTTTTCTTCTATGATAAAGATAACAATTTCTTGTAAATGGTAATAAATCTTTCGTTATTATTATTACTTCATAGAGTCTCCTCTGTTTTTTTAATTAGGCTCCTTCAATGCTTGTTTTTTATCTGCACATGGCTAATTATGCATGCATAGAACACACGCCTCCTTCTTTTACACTGATGTGGAACCTGAAGATTGACCTGCTCATTTGGTGACAGGCACAGAGAACTCGTTATTTATGCTGTATGTGTTTTATAAAAATACAATTTTGAGAACCAGCATTGTTTACTTATCTGTTCTATTACTAAGTCCCTCAAAGTCTGTAATGCAAATGATCAGCATTATATGCCCGGGGGGCAATCCTTTCTGATGTTGACTGTTACCGCTCCAGGGGATGGCACTCTGGCCTTGCAAAGCATTATGGGGCGTTGGGGAGAAAAGTTCTCCTAAATCTGCCAAATTATCAGTAAATAATTTGACAAACACGAACACAGCCAATTTGCTGCGAGTATAGCTTTGATGAAATTCACTGATCAACACTACAGATCACCAATCGAGTATGTTTTAGTGAAAATTGGTGATATATATCAGCAGCCGATACTTTAAACATAATATTATATGAAAGGATTAGAGTAAAATCTGCTGAAGTCTCAAAGTAAAGTTTTTAGCTGCTTCAGACTATGATGGAAAGGCAGTCTGTAGCTTTGCCAGTGTCTGATTGTGTTTGAGAAATACTGAATGATTATAATGTGCAGATAATGTAGCCATGACCACGAGGTTGTTTTAAGTGTCACAGAGTAGATTATTTCTTCACCCTAAGTTTACGGAGCAATGCTCACATAACCCCTGCCCTTTTTTGGCTTTTGCTTTTTTTTTTCTCTCTCTCTCTTATTAAAATGTACCATCTTCAATATACAGAGGTCCCCCATAATGTCGGGGACAAAGACACATTTTTCCTTGATTTACGCCTCTGCTCCAAAGTTTAAAATTACAAATCAAACAATTCAGACATGATTAAAGAGCACATTGCAGCCTTTCATTTAAGGGTATTTGCACACACTTTTAATACACTGTCCCCCCATTTCTGTTATGTGTTGTCTCTGGGACTGTCCAAGGATCCAAATTTGAAAGCTGCTGTAGCTGAAAGTTTTGAGTTGGAATATTTTTGTGTGTATGCCAAAGTGGATTTGTTTATTGGCGTACCACATTTTTAGCACATTTTTAAAGCTCTTGAAGTCTTCAGATTGCCTAGTCTGTTTAATATCATAAGTCTGTCTAAATTTGTAAAATGAAATCTGACGAGTTATAGGATTAAAAAACCTTCTTCACTTCGTATGAAAATAGTTTAGAAATGATGGGATACCCTTCAGTGCTGACGTCTTATTTTATGTGCCAATTTGTGCCGGTGTTTTCTTTTCTACTACATAACTGGGTGGTTTACTCCAGACTCCCACCTCCATTTTAATGAATAAGTTACAGCTTCCGTATTAAATGAATGTCTCCTAATTTTCCACAAAAGCCATTAATCACTCTGTTGTAGTGCTCTTAAATTACATTTGCCTGTCCTTTTCAATTGTTTAAATCCTGAATTAAGTCCCATATTTGTCAAGTTGCCAGAGCCCAGTTTGTGTTCTTATAGAAGTGTAACATCAGAAGAAATAATCTGAAAAGAGTCTTGAAAGGCTAACACTTGGACTTAACTAACGAGTGACCAATTTGTTGATGTCGAAATCCAGCATGTCTAGGAAGTAAATAAAAGTGACAGATATCACATCAGATGTTAACAGGTTGGCGTACTGCCTGAATTCAAAACATAAGACAACAAATTTGTCATGTAGGTCAGAACTCTTAAGCTTCCTCCGGCACTAAAAAGCGCTGAGTGCTTATTAAGTCCTCGTGTTTCTGTTCTTGTTCTTCTGAGTCAGAGGTACGCCTCACTGTGCGATTTCCTCTCCTAAGAAGCATACTACTGATTACTTTTAATACACAGACGCCAACTCACTTTTCCATATTTAGGTTTGCCCTTCATTTTAATTCTCTTGCTTTTGAACATTTTGAAATTTTTCAACTCCTCCAATAAACAAACAAATAAGAGACGGATGCAAATAATGAGGAGTGCTGCAGAGGGAAAACTTACTCAGAGACCTTTGCACCTGCCTTTATCCATTCATGTATTATCTGAGTTGGCTTAGTGCAAGACTGGCATCTTGGCATCAATGAGCGTAATTAGGGAATCAGTCTTGGGATGGATGCCAGTCTAACGTAAGGCAAATTTAAGGATGCCAAGTGAATGTAGGAGAAGTGAAGGTCTCGTAAGCCAAATAGTGGGTTCATCTTTTGTGATTTTGAGGTTTTTGAGTATGCAGCTATTTTTCAATATAATTTTAATTTCATTGTTTATGATTGTCATCTTTGACTTCAACATTTTCAATTTTTCATTTTCATCAACATTTCCAATTTTTGTTTTCATTGCTTGTGCCATCATCTTATGTGTTTTTAAATGATGGCAGCCATATAGTTGATGGTTACTGCTCTGCTGCTGCTAGATGATGTTCAGAAGTTCTGACGTGTGACGTCATCATATTTAAAATGGCTTCATGCTTTACCTAGTGTCCAGGTTTCTAGATATTGCATCAAACTACTAGCCAGCATTCAAATCATTTCTAGGATGTTGTGACTTTTCTACAATGTTTTCTAGTTAGCATTTCATGTTTTGGTTTATTTGCATTGTCTTTCTGGCTCTATAACCCCTATTTGTTTTGACCATGACTCCGTTCAGCTTCATTTTCTGGTCTGTTCTCTTTCTTGCCTTTTTTGTCCTGCCCACTTTTCACCCATGAAGAACATTATCACATTTTGAAAAGTGTATGCTAACAGCATGGCAAGCAAAGCAGGGACCAGTGGAGTGTGGAGTGATGGTTCTCACCTACTTACACTCGCTTATCCGACAGTCATCAGTCAACCAAACCCAAATTCATAGTGGACTGAGAACATTCACACTGGCACAGGTTAGTGTGCTGACTAGGCAGGGCGTTAAACCCTAGACAGCAACTGTAAGTCTTCACTAACACACTTTGCAAAAAATTTGTGAACTGCACTTTTTCATTGGGCATTTATCATTAGGTATTGTTTTAAGTAATAAGTATTATGGAGTGCAAAGCTCCGTCACAGGGTAAGCAAACACATCTACTGCCTGATGGAGATTTCCCTTAGTGCAGTGTGTGGTATAGCAGGTTCATGGCCCAGAAAAAGGCAGTTTTAAATAAATAATTATGTGCACTCTTGCTGGGGAGTAGAGCATGTGTGAGCATTCATCTGAGGTGACGGCTCGTCTCTGGGTTGGTGCAAGGCGGTCAGCCACCCGTGTGTTGCCTTGCTGTCATATGCGGACGGTCTGATTGTCTAATTATCCGCCCGTGGCGAGCATCAGGTGATCGCACCTGCAACCGCTCCCCAACAAATAAAAAGGGAGCACAAGGAAGAAACAAGAGGAGAAAGAGAATGCAGAATAGAAGAGCTGTGAGAACAGCAGCGGATGGAGAGGCAGTGTGGGGAAAGACAGCATGGTTTGGCACTCTAGGAGCGCCTCATACCCACTGACTATCCTTGAGGAGAGTGTGCGGTTAAGGTGGCGTCCTCTGCAGGGATCCGAGGGACGACTGCGGGAGTGTAAAGGAAGTTGGGAGGACAATCAATCTGATGCAGTTCTAGGTAGCAAAGACAGTGGTCAGGAGGAGAGGACCGTGGCTGCTAGTGTCTCCACCAGCTGAGTGAGCTATGGGTGAGCTGGAGAGGGAGTTGTGTTGGACTCGTCCAAATCTGGAAGGATCAATGACCCACTGACTATGGGTTAGTTTCGATCTCATTTGAAGTCTTGTTTTTAATCTCACGGATTTACACTATTTTATGGATTATTTATTGATTTTTAGAAGCACTGCACTTATTGAGCGCTTTGTTTTTGATGGACTATTTTAATAAAAGTACTGAACTCTGTTTCACTTACCCCCTTGCTTTGTGTGGTGTCCTCATTTGCTTGGCTCATCCCTCGGAAACATCAGCGGTGGCAAGTTCCGAAGACTCCTGGTGGGACCAGGTAGCATGAGGCAACCCGCGCCTTCACACAGAGGTAGAACTGGCGGCTTGTAATCTAATGTTGGGAGTTTACGTCCAACTCTGCCACCTCAGGGTGGACTGCTCTAGTGAGAATGGAAGCGTGATGGCCGAAACGACAACTGTATGTGAAGCACTTGCACAAATACTGTAGGTGCAGTCAGATGCAAATCATTCTGTTTCAAAGGCATTGTTTCAGGAGGAGTGCAGCACAGAGCACGGCTGATTAGGTCTGCATGTTTGTCGCACCAAGGATTGCCACTCTGTTGGCATCAGTTTTGTCATAAAACAACTTTGTCCTTGACAACTTCGGAAAATGCAGACCAGGTGATGGCATGAATCACAAATTAGCTAATCACAGGAAAGGAACTCTGTGCATGGTGTCTGATATCAAGTTCAGGCAATCTGGACTGGCATCAGATCCTCTTCAGTGATGAGTTGCACTTCTTGTTTGAGACTGATGAGCACTTGGAGATGACACGGTTAATGTGCAGACAACACAGGAAATAGAAAAATCATGTGAAAAGTGGGCCTGATTTGATCAGAATTGGGTAATAAGAGTGGTGTCGCTCAGGAGTCCGTGCTGGAGCTACTGCTGTATATGTATACATATGTAAATGATCTGGATAGGAATATAAACAAAAAAGATGGTTAAGTTTGCAGGTGATACCAAGTTAGGTGAATTGGCAGGTAATCTGGAATCCATTGACTCATTACAGAGGGACTTGGACAGCATACTGACTTGGGCAGATAAGTGGCAGACAAAATTTAATGTAAGTAAATATTACACATAGGAATTAATGTTAGATTTAAATATACAATCATTGGTTTGAAACTGTATATCACGATGTGTGGAGTACAAGTCAAAGTTACACAAGTTATATGTTGCACTGGTGAGGACTCCCCTGGAGTACGGCATGCAGTTTTGGATTCTGGGCTAAAAAAAAAGATAGAGCAGAAATAGAAAAAGTCCAGAGAACGGCAGCTCCGCTGATTCAGGGCCTGAGAGGTATGAGCTACGAGGAGAGACTGAAAGGCTGGTATGAGCTACGAGGAGAGACTGAAAGGCTGGAACCTTTTCGATGTAATCAAGTGGTGATTAAGAGAAGAACACAAATGACATATTTAAAGTTGTGAATGGAATTCGTACAGTGGATCCAGTTTGTTAATTTAAAATGAGTTCATCAAGAACACGGGGACGCAGTTGGAAACTTGATAAGGGTCGATTTCGCACAAACATTAGCTCGTTTTTTTTCACACAGACAACCGTGGATGATTGGAAAAAATTACCAACTAGAGTTTTGGACAGTAGGACTTTAGGGGTCTTCAAACCAGGACTTGATGTTATTCTGGAGGAATTGGGTGGCTAGGATTGGCTAGTTTGTTTGGATGAATGACCTGTTATCGTCAAAAATTTTGTAATGTTCAAATGATACTATTAGGCTGCTCTCGCCTGTGACAGCTGGTCATTAGTGATGAGTGGAGTGATTTGCATGAAATTGAATTTGCAGCAAAATTCAATGTTTCATTTCACAAAAAGGAGAAACTTGGTGTTTCATGTCACAAAAAATTTGCTGCATAAAATGCATTTTGCTTTCAATGAAAGTCATGCCATTGAGCTCTTGTCTGGAAGTACTTTCATGCATAATGCATCTGCCTGTTACTAAGTATTTAAATAAAGATAGCAACAAAAAAAAACAAAATTGCCAAAAGAATGCATATATGGGGTACAGCAGTCACTAGGTAACGGCTGTGAGTTGGCAGGGGCGACTTTTCTTTTTTCCTGTGAAGAAAACCTAGTGATGTGCACGATGGTGAGTTTAAGTGTGTCTTTATGTGGAAAGCATGCAGTCTGTGACATTTTCAAAAGAACGCGGTGCACTTCTCAGCGCTGATGTGAGAGAAAGCCATAAATTGAATCGATTTTACAGGTGAGGTGTGAATTACAAGCTTTATCCAGCTGCAGAAACTAACGCAGGTAACGCATACAGATTTATGAATGAAGCATTAGAGAGCCGTATTCCTTGTTTTCCACCCAAAAAAAATCATTTTTAGGCACCAACAAACTCTTTGGTAAGTTTTGGCAAATATGAAACCATCTACAATATGAATTTTAGACTCAATTTTAGACTCCTCGGCCCAAGTGGAGGAGTTCAAGTATCTCGGGGTCTTGTTCACGAGTGAGGGAAGAATGGAGCGTGAGATTGACAGGCGGATCGGTGCGGCATCCGCAGTAATGAGGGCTCTGCATCGGTCTGTCGTGGTGAAAAAGGAGCTGAGCTGCAAGGCAAAGCTCTCAATTTACCAGTCGATCTATGTTCCTACCCTCACCTATGGTCATGAACTATGGGTAGTGACCGAAAGAACGAGATCGCGAATACAAGCGGCTGAAATGAGTTTCCTCCGCAGGGTGTCTGGGCTTTCCCTTAAAGACAGGGTGAGAAGCTCAGTCATCCGGGAGGGGCTCAGAGTAGAGCCGCTGCTCCTCGGCATCGAGAGGAGTCAGATGAGGTGGCTCGTCTGATCAGGATGCCTCCTGGACGCCTCCCTGGTGAGGTGTTCCGGGCACGTCTAACCGGGAGGAGGCCCCGGGGAAGACCCAGGACACGCTGGAGGGACTATGTCTCTCGACTGGCCTGGGAACGCCTTGGGATTCTCCCGGAAGAGCTAGAAGAAGTGGCCGGGGAGAGGGAAGTCTGGGCATCTCTGCTCAAGCTGCTGCCCCTGCGACCCGATCTCGGATAAGCGGAAGAGGATGGATGGATGGACTCAATTTTGTGAAACGGCGTGCAAATTGCCTGTTTCGTGCATCACTACTGGTCGCCTCAGTAGCTCTGTAGCAATGTCTAATCGAGTACATTCTACACAGCCTGACCCAGTAAGCCATTTCCTGGCTACGCGATGCTTGAGCACATATGGTGTCAAAGATGAGACAAGAGCCACAAAAAAGAGTTGGGGTAGCCACCCGTATAATTTTTCCTGGCTGCAAATGGATGAATTTTTAGTACAGATGTGTACAGGTTTGAGTGACGTCATCGGGCTTGTGGCAGGAAGGGACGTCATGGGCCTCCTGACCGGAAGTGATATCATGGAGGCCACGTGGAATTTTCTGTAATGGGTCTGCAGTGGAAAAAGAGAAAGGATCAGTGCACCTCACCACTCCCTGGTCTGGAGTGGAATTACCTTCCCATGCACATGTGTGTGACAATGGCTACCAAAGCCTGTGAATGCCTTGTGACATTATCACTCTTCTCTGGTCGTCTGTGTTATCTGGGAGAATATCCTCCATTGGCAATTGGTCAGTTTGCCGTACAGCATGTGTGTGTGGCTCCATGCCTCGATTTGCAGCCTTTTCCGTTGTCCACTATGATTGTTTGACTTGAGACCCTATTATGAACTGTTGTGATGTTCTTTTGTGCTAGCTTTGGATTCATTTCATACCATCCTGAATGGTGAATCGGGTTAAGCAGGTTTGAATTGAATGGATATGTCACCTGTTCCAGAGGCTTGTTTTCATTCAGACTGGACCATCTACTACTGCAAAGACTGAAATTCCAGGCACATCGAGGTCAATTGATTCCATTTCTCTGCTGGGAGGCCTCCAGGTAGACGCTGTGTTTTGCTCAGTGGAATGGCTTCCTCAGGGTCTGCCCTTTTCACCTTAACCTTTTGTGCTTCATAAAAAGCAAGTAGTGAAATTTCAAGAAGGCAGCCTCTGACACAGATGCTCTATTTAACTTTGATGGGATTTTATTTAAGCTCGATGTTTCGTAAATTTCTTCTTTCCATTACAAATCTCAAAAGCCATAAACAGCTGCAAGGCAAACATCCAGCAGCTGTGATCGGGACTATGGCTGCAATTAAAATCTATTCACAAAGAGGCACTGAATGCTCTTTAAAATAACTCTGATCGCTGGCTTTTTTCCCATTGCATGGCATATTCATTTTGCATGAGATTATACTTGGATGGCATCAGAATAAATGGCACAAAGTTGACAGTAGTGTTTTTAGAAGGCAGTGAGATTATGAATCTTTTTAAAACTGCAAATTTGAAGAATTTCCTTCATATGGCCTAATGACTGGACCACGTCAGGCCTATCAAGTCACACAGCTATTTTCTGACCTGCTTAGTTTTTTTGGGTTATGGGACCCAGAGTCCATCCTGGGAACATCTGGCATAAGGCATGAGCCAAACCTGGATAAATATGTGGGGGCAATTTAGAGCAGGGGTGTCAAACTGAGATTGTAGACATCTGCAGTGTCTGCAAGTTTTTTTTTCCCCGCCACTTTGTTAATGTACTGACTTCACTACATGCCAGCAGTTTGAGTAAAGAATGGAACTGGGAGAAGGGAAAGAGGCTTAGCCAAAGACATCCATCCATCCATCCATTATCCAACCCGCTATATCCTAACTACAGGGTCACGGGGGTCTGCTGGAGTCAATCCCAGCCAACACTGGGCACAAGGCAGGAAACAAACCCCGGGCAGGGTGCCAGCCCACCGCAGCTTAGCCAAAGACAAAACTAGGAAATCAAGAATAAAAAATAAAAAGTAAGGGCTTGAATTCACTGTTGAACACCAACGTAACTCCTAGAGCTTGTCCCAAAAGCTACAGACACAAGGCTACAGGCCACTCGATTGCGGACACTTCTTGGGTCACCAGTCACCATAAACTCAAACGTAGCCAGCATGCGAACAAACCGTTGTGTCGCACATGCCTGGAGTATGTAACTTCACTCAGACTCAACTTTTAAATAAACTCTGTGCTTTACCTATTAACTTTTCACATCTGAAATAAAAGTAAGCATATTTTAAATTAAAAGAAATGTATGCTGTTATTATGCATTTATGCCTAATAACATATTCCACTAAAATAAAATAACAATGTGCCAGATAAGACCAATTAAATTTTTGTTACTTTGCTGATTTCCAAATGTAACTCATGAAAAGACTTGTTTATAGTGTTCAGTTCTGGCAAACAGAATATCAGCTGTAGGCACGACTCAGTTGGGCATGTCTGTTACAGTAAAAAGGGCTTTGGATCATGAAGACCTGGGGATGGTGTGGACCACTGACGAGTACTTCACAGATGTCACACTTCATTTACGGGGTTCAGAACGAGTGAATGGACTCAACTTGCTGTTCTCTCAGGGTCATGTACCTATCTAGACAGAAGTCTGGGAGCATCCAGACTTCTCACAATCAAACTCGCTCTCTCAAAGCAGGGTAAAGGCCATGCCACATTACACAACTTCTAACTTGACAACTGCCATTCCTGATCTTGTCAGCTGACTATATCGATTTACATGAACAGAAATTGCAGGATATGTCAAATTCGCCAACAGTGTAACGACTCTCCAGCACGTTTTCACATTTCCAGATAATTGCAAGTACACCACTTTTTCTGACAATCAATAAGGTGCTGTCTGACAGAACTGGTGCCTGTGTGAAGGGTGTACAGATATGGCAACTTCAGCTGGAACCTTGGTTACTTTTTGTTTTCTTTTTTCTGTTCTGTTGTGTTATGTGAAACACACAACATCAGACAGGTGAGTCCCTCTTCTGTTTATGAGGTCCATAACACCCATGTTTCTTTGTAGATGCATTATACTGTATGTATTATACTTCCGGCCAAGTGCTAATTGGTTATCTGCTCTCATAACAAACAGCGCTGGCCCCTGCGACTGTTTGATTTTTTCAGGGTGAGTCGCAGACTGGTTGGAGTGTCACTGGATATGTCACATTACATGAGTGGATATTACCAGGATGCCACAACTGCCTCCAACTCACTAAGTTTATCTCAATGAAGTGAAAATTACTGGAAAGATCATGTAATGTGACGGACTTAATGCAGAGCAGCAAATCGACCCAATCGTCCAGTTTGCTCCAGAATATCTTATTTAAAGACAAATATTGCCATAAACAAAGAAACTTGGTGTGAATGTCTAAAAACATCAGATCGAGTTAATGAGCACTTCATGAAAGGTAATGAAAAGTCTTTTAGTAGATCTGATGATAAAATTCCATAATCTGCTATACAAGACTGTGTCTTACTAAAAATATTTTAAACCTGCTGAAAATGATATCGTGTGTTATAAGTAACAAAGGTTAAGCTTGCATCAGTAAATGGCCTGACCTGTACAAAAATACAAATGTTGGAATAAATGCATGAATTACCACTTCGTCCTGCTATTACTTGGAATGGTAAACAGAACAATGACATAGTCAGAATTTAGCCACAAAAATGAACAATATTATTTTTTTGCTTTATTTTAATAAAAGATATTTATGTATCTGGATGTACAAAAACTACCTATAAAGTGCCACACCACAGAATATAAAATTATTTATATTTTGTACATTACAAATGTTTTTAAAACAACATATAAAAGAGAAATCGGCCCCCCAGATATATCTGAGCTTTGTTGCATGTCTTTATAGGCACCATACCAAGGGATTAAACTTTATTTTTTATGTTGCCTCCTACACACAGGGACATTCACTTTTTATTCTCATGTAGTCGGTGTGTATACAGTTTTGAGTTTGGATGTTTTAAGCCCTTATAGGGTTACAACTTCCTGAATGATGTTTAAAATGCAGCTCACAGGGGACAAAACAGACCTCTTAAATTAAAATAATTCCATTACCTTTTAGCAAAGCTTCAATCAAAACACCGTGTTAAATTACGAAGAAGACAAGAGACAGGAGTCCTGCGAGGCATGAAGATGTGCGCTCAGCTCTGGCTGTCAGAACTGATTGATTTGCTTAATGACTTCTTCGGCTGCTTCTTAAAGTATCACTTTAAATAACCCAAACTTACGATTTGTTGGTGAACGCATGCACATCACTTACTGGCACTGAATTGTAGCTTTAAACCTTGGGCTTTAGCAAATCACCGTCCAAAATGTCTATCAAAACTCACATGCGGATCTCTAGATAGATTCTTAATATTCTTCTGCTCTCCACAAGAATACAATAAGGTTTGTTTAAAAAGAAATAAAAAAAAAAAAGTACCAAACTGTTCTCTGGCAGACCATAACAGAGCTGCTCATTATCGTCAGCTTTTCATTTGGGGTTTTGCATTTTAAAATTCTCACATGTCACTCTTCGTTACGGGTGCTAATTTGTTAACACTGGCTGTGTGATGCCAGCAGAACTCGGCCTCGAAATGAAGCTGAAGGAAAAACAGGTTCTTAGCCATACAGCAATTTCCTCTTTTCTAAAACACCTTTGCTTCTGTAAAATTATGTTTTAAAACGATTTCTTCAAATTGCACCCCGACTGGGTTACAGCAGCCGTTTCTAATGGATGTCTAGATTTAATCAAATAGAAATGCAATCCCTTCTGCTTAGCTGCTCACTCTCAAACTACCTCTGCTACACAACTCCATGAAGCAGCTCAAAGCTTTAGCATTTCTACGAGAGAGAGAAAAGAAAAATAGGCAGAATGGAAAGAATTAGTCGATGGCTGCCTGCGTTCTTCTAATTTAAATAAGGAACAGAGCATGCCATGAACTAAATGAGGCACTTATTTGTAAAAATACACATTTTAAAACATACATTATTTCTTTTTTAGAAAGCACACTATGTCATTATATAAAAAGAAATAAATAATTGCAAATTATATAATTTAGGTGTGATCAAAAAGTTTAAAGCTTTTTGTCTATTGATGGTTCAACAGAAACATTTTGAAATTCCATAAAAGTGAGTAAGTTTGGAGGGCACATCACTACGCACAACACTGTCTCCTTGAATGAATTTGTCACCAATATTAATGTCACACTCGCCAATGTTGCCCGATTTTTTTTTTTAATGTGGCGTTATTTAATTTAATAACATTTTTATCAACCCAAATGTGGAAGAATTCCTGCATTGTGTTCTAAAATGGCAGAAATGTGTTGACATGAGAAGGAGATCACTCTAAAGAGGACGGTTTGAGGCTTAGAACATTTTGATCACACCTTTTATAATCAGTTTCTAATATTAACATCAACATAACATTTTTGTAATATTAACATTATAATGAAATAAGCAAATATTGGGAGTAAATGTGTGCAATAATACCAGTTTTAAACAACATCCACCCATCCATTTATTGAATCCACTTAATTCATTATAAGGCTGCTAGGGATGCAGAGCCTCTCCTTAAAGCATCAGGATCAAGGCAGAGATCAGTAAATGTATTGCTAAATGCACAGATTATCACATAAAACATAATAGCTGTGGACTGGCACTAGCATGGTAATGAATATGCAGGCTCAGAAGACTAGAGAAGAAGCTCAGTGATTCAGGACAGCCTCAAAGTTGAGCCGCTGCTCCTCCATGTCGAGAAGAGACAGTTGAGGAGGTTTGGGCACGTCGTAAGAATGCCCCCTGGGTGTCTCCCCCAGAGCTGCGGCAGACTCTGTGTCAGAGCCAGGAAACGCTGGAGGGATTAAACCTCTCGGCTGGTTTAAGAACTCCTAGGAATTCCCCAGGAACAGCTGTAATCTCTACCTGGGGACAGGGAGGTTTGGGCTGACCTGCTAGGCCCTCAACGTGGAAAAGCCGACAGGAAGGTGAGATGAGATTTATATTCTTAAATATATATTGTCACACATGTGCCTCTGAGCTTCACCTTCCGGGCTCATCAGAGGAAAGCTCTACCACACTGGGACACAAAGGAATGCTCTCGCTGATGGTATCATCTTCTTTTTCTTCCACAGCCCTGAGAAACTGCCCATTATGAGCAACTGACTCTGCTCCTTTTGGTCCATCCTCTATAAACCTCAGGCGCTCCCGGCATGGGTCGTCTCATTCTGGTGCGAGCAGACCACAGAGCGGAGCTCCCATCGGAGTACAACCAGACTACAGAGCGTTGAACTTGGCTGATTATGTCATTATTTTACGTTGTATTATTGTACTGTGCTCCTGTTTAAGTTATTTGGACTTGGCAAAAGATTAAAAGGGGCGACCCGTTTAGTGCCCAAGCACGTCCTCCGCGATCAATGCGTTCTCTCGGTCAGCAGCTAGAGAGGTGACTCCTCAAATGCATTTTTTTGTGTTTGAAATTCAATTAATGTGGCAACTTTACCAGAGCAGCAAGCCTCTATCATTAATATTATTTTAAATATTGTTTTAAACTCCACACATGAACTCCTCATTAACGTGGGGGATCATGCTGTGTACCCACTGCTGTCAGGGTGGGCCACATGAAACTCCACTTCGCTCTTTGATTGAATTTGCATCTCACACACTTGCTGGATCCATGAAGTGTGTCCCATTTTGAAATCAGCCTAGCTACAGTATAACAGGAGTTAAAAGTGACCCACACTGGACAAAAGCAAACCATATCAAAAATCTCATGTTACTCATGTCACAAAATCCACATGTCAAGATGTCCAGTTGGATGTTCACAATGTTCCAAACGCATGTATTTTTACTAAAATATTGTTAAACAAAACACACTTGTGACCAAAAATGGAACTTGTGGACCCTCCTCCCATCACTACATTTATATTCATAGTGGTGGGCCACAACTGGAGTACCTTGGATTACTTAGCAGCAGTCTGTGAAGCTGCACAAGTTAATCGACCTTCTGCTTGTTGACACATCTCACAAGTACGAGTATTTCCTTCCTGCTAAGATTTTCGCTCACATCTCTTTAACCCTTTAATCTTTAGTTTGACGTGTCTCTCGGTGAAGCACAATTTGAGAAGGTTCTAATTTCATTTATGAGAGTGTGTTCTGGAAATTGAATATTTAACAAAATTTTAGTAAAATATACATTTGTTTAGGAAGTTTTAAGTATTACATGTGGATTATGAAACTTTAGTAATGTAAGATTTATTTTTTTGCTACTGTATGCTGCTGTCCAACGTTGGTCACTATTGGGTTCAAGTATATCAGAAACTTTTTTCTCTCCATTCTGCATGAAAATTCGAGAGTCCAATTTTTTTTCAGCCATCACTACAAACTATGTGTGATAAGTAACATATATAAAATATAAAAGTAAAAATTCCTTTAGTTCTCCCCGTGTCTGTGTGGGTTTCCTCAGGATGCTCCAGTTTCCTCCCACAGTCCGAAGACATGCAGGTTGGTTTGCTTTGGCGTTGCTAAATTGGCCCTACTCTGTGTGTGTGTGTGTGTGTGTGTGTGTGTGTGTGTTCACCCTGCGCCCTGTCCACGGATTGTTTCTGCCTTGCACCCTTTGCTTGCTGGGATAGGCTCCAGTCCCCCACAACCCTGTTCAGGATTTAGTGGGCTTTGACAAGGGTATGGTATGGTATGATACTCCTTTAAGTGGATTTAATAGCTCTTTAAAAGTCCTTGCATTCAAATGTGTCCCACCATACAGTCCATTAGTATCTCTTTAGGCTGACTTCTGTGGCCAAAAAAATAATAATAAGTTGATGATCTCTTGACGATTTGATCAGTGATAAAAACTCCATATACAAAATTAGTATTTTGGGTACAGCTCTCTCCATATTAAGCCATCACCTTTGTTCTTATCCAGCCATTTGCCACAAAGAAAGATGGTAGTCACTCCGGTGGCTGTGTTAGTGATCTCAACTCGGTCAAGAAACCAACCGGGACTCAAGCTGCTGTTGTCATGCTCGATTTTCAGTTTGTTGAGCTCCCCAAGGTCCAGCATCTCAATCTGGAAGCGATCGGTTTGCCCGCGCTCAAACAGGTTCCTGAACTTCTGTTTCAATGCCCTCTTGCCAGAGTCCCCATTGCTGCCATGGATAGTGATAGAGACATTGGCATCCGTCCCAGCGCCCTTCACGTCTCCTGTGATCACTATGATTTCATACCTGACTGGCACCAAACTGCGTGCTTTGCTGGCAAAACTCTCCACTGCCTTTGTACACTCGAAGGTGAGGAAGTCGTCTCGTTTTGACGACAGTGGAACTTTTCCATTGCACCGGAAAACATACCTATGGGGCAGACAAATGGCAGATTGTAAGATTTTATTTTACTTTATAAGACAAAGCTTTAGAATTGTTTGATATGATATCATATTTGGCAGGATATGATAAATAAAATATACAAATTAAAAATGACTGCACAGAAACAAACACTGACGTTGTTCTTCTTAAAATGAGACATGTGAAGAATAACAGAACACATGAGAACATACGACTAAACTGCTGTCCAAATAAGAAGGAATGTTATATAAATGCATTGTCCAGATCTGCTCGTCACGTATACCAATTGCACAGTTTCAAAAATACACGAGTGAATTATAAGCAGTCTGCATCCACTATGGTTTCCTTTTGCTTGCACTTACTTGTTTCCAAGCTCCTGTTCTGTGATTATAATCTCCTGCACGTGCCAGTATGCATCGTTTTTTGATGTAAATTTTCTACCCTCCTTTGGGCAGTGGCCAACACAGATGGTGGCAATGTCGCCAACATTTTTGGAAGAAAATTCAAATTTGTCAGTTGCTCCTCTATCAAAAAAAAAAAAAAAAAGTTTTCACTTTTGTTAGTTTAAATTCACTCTCGGAGAAACAAGAAGCTCTACATGTTATCCATTCAAAACAGATGACGTTCACTTTTTTCGTCATTAACCCATGCTGGTTTTTAATTTTTTTGCCCTGTGAGGCAGCACCACCATGACCTGCATTACATGCACTTTACTCCTGACGTACCCATCCATCCATCCATCGTACGGTTCCTCCTTCTAGATAAAGCCTATCATAGCAGTTCATCTCTTCAGCCTCCTCTCTGTGGTAATGTATCGCACTATAAGCCTGTTAGAATATTTAGGATTAATTTAGACAGAATCACATAGAATTTCCTGCTATGCTATTAGGCTACTGGGCTTGACGCAGGTGGGATGCCAGTCCATCAAAGGGAGAATTCAAATGCACGCCTACTGTAGGACAACCGAGACCGGACAGTGTGCTTTCAGACAGTGGGGAAAAATTGCAGTGTCTTCTACAAATATCATAGAGTGAACTTGGCACTCAAGCAGGAATTGAACTACGGCTCAAGCACTGTGAGGCAGCACCACAGTGACCTGCGCTACACGCCGTTTACTGCTGACGTATCCATCCACCCATCCATCATACCGTTCCTGCTTCTAGATAAAGGCTACCCTAGCAGCATTGTGCACACCATACTAATCACCAGTCTACTGACGGTCACAATTACTGTATGCACATGGTCACATGATACTTGGCCAATTTTTTTTAAATGCCCGTATTGGAGATTAGATTAGATAAACTTTGTTAAATCTAAGGGGAAATTCTGATGCATACAGAAAGAGAAACATAAAAAAACAAAGTTAATTCACTCACAGGGCAAATAATACAATTAAAAAGATAAAAAAATGAAATAATAATTAAATAAATGAATTTACATTGTACAGAAATAGCAAAATGAACTTAAACAGTAAAAGCATTTAGTTTGGGACGTCAGGAGGAAGCACTGAATTGCCCGACTGCAGCAGGCAGAAAGGACCTGCAGAAGTGCTTCTTATGAATGACACTGTGGCTGAAAGTTCAGGGTCCAAGATCGGGGTCTCCTCGAGGGGATTGTTCATGATGGCATCCAGTTTTGCCACCACTCTCTTTTCCACAATAGCTGAGTCCAGCGTTAGCCCTCTGATGGAGCAGGCTTTCCTAAAAAAGTGTGTTCAGGCATTGATGTAAGAAGAATCCAGAGTAACTAGAGAAAACGGGACATCCAGAATATGCACAAACATTGACCAGGCAGTGAACTGATCAGGAGTCCTAAGAATGGCGCCAGCATGCAGCCCTTAATCTCACAAAATGTTTAGTTTGAATACACAATGGGAGTTCTGACACTTATGAGAAGGACCAAGGAGTCATAGTGAACTCATCACTGTCAAGATCCAGACATTATACAGAAGCAATCAAGAAAGCTAATGGGATGTTAGGTTACGGAGCACGATGTGTGGAGGACAAGTCAAGGGAGTCTAAGCTCTAGTTATATAACACAGAGGTGAGGCCTTATCTGGAGTACTGTGTTCGGTTTTGGTCTTCATATCACAAAATGACAGCCCAGAGGAGAGCGACTATGGTGACTGTGGGACTGAGAGATGATATGAGCTATGAGGAGAGACTGAACGAGCTGAGCGCTTTAAACAAATGGAGCTTAAGACGTGACATGATAGAAATGTGTAAAATTAATACGGTAGATCCCAAATGTCTGCGTCAAAAAAACGGGGATATGGTTAGAAACTGAAGACAGTCTGGGTGAATAGAATGGACACGCTTGTTGGACTAAAGGTATATTTTATATTTTATTGTTATTATACTGCTCCATGGTACTTTTTTTTTCTAATACCAGCCATTCATTGCTCAATTCAAGTCAAGGTCACAGGGGCCTAAACTAATCCAGCAGCATCAGGAGAGAGGCAGGAACTAACTTTGGATGAAACTCCAGTCAAATCACAGGGGAATCTCACAGTTAAGTCAATAATTAACCTCACATGGAAATCATTGAGACCCAAGTCCTCAGAGAAAATCAGACACAAACAAACATTCAAAGTGCAAATGAAATGGAACCTGCCCAGAATGTGAGCCCTGTCTATTTGGGCTGTAAGAGAGCAGCACACCATTAGTATACCAAATAAAATTGCATCCAGCAGAGATGACTAGTGTGAGTGTGTGTGTGTGTGTGTATGTCTGGGTTGGCTCTGTGATGGACCGCTGCCATGTCCAGGGCTTCTCCTGCCTTGTGCGCCATCCTGTCTGCGACCTTGAACTGATGAAGCAGACTTTACAGTGTGATGTAATGAACAAATGGCTACAGCTGCTGATGTTGCAGGCCAATTTTACCTTAAAAATTTCTTCTTCTTTGATGAATTCTCCAGCACAAACTCTTTAGATCTGCACTTCTTCCCTTCAAACACAATAATAACATTGTCTTTGGTTTCTGCGTCCTCTCTGTCACTGGTTACTGTGACAATTTCATAACCTTAAATGGAAAAAAAGGAAAATGATTCCTTCACGACCTAGCAAATGCAACATTCCTGTAAGAAAACACCAAGTGTGAGCTGTTAGGGGGTCTGATGACTGGGGCAGGCAATGTAGTACAGTGGCTTTCACACATAACTTTGAACCCAAAGGGGGTCTGACACCTCAACCCTCCACTCACTATGTGTCTCACAGGAACTTACCTCACCTCCTTAAGTGGATTCATAAAGTATTTAGACCCCTTCATTTATTTCAGTTAATTTTTTCCTCACATCAAGCAACACTCAATGCACAGGAATCATCTTCTTCTTTCGGCTGCTCCCATTAGGGGTCACCACAGCGGATCATCTTCTTCCATATCTTTCTGTTCTCTACATCTTGTTCTGTTACACCCATCACCTGCATGTCCTCTCTCACCACATCCATAAACCTTCGCTTAGGCCTTCCTCTTTTTCTCTTGTCTGGCAGCTCTATCCTTAGCATCCTTTTCTCAATATACTCTCAATACATTAACCTGTGCATTTTAATATACATTACATTAAAATATGCAAGGTGATATATAATGAGAAATGAAAACAATACCAAGCTGTGTAATGTTAGTCTGAGATTTTAACACAATCATGTTTTCACAGTATTAATAATGGAATGCAGAGAGAAGTCACTTTAAGGTGGAGATCATCCAGGGTTTCAAATCCTAGACTGGTTACAATCTGTATGGACCTTGCACAGCGTCTGTGTGTCTCCATTGCTTTTATTACAGGGAGTCTGTTGTTTCTGTCATGTTCTGGGCACTGGGTGAGAGAGGGCCTTGCACAGGGTCTGCTTGTCTATTTTTGCGCACATGAACACTCACAGCCATGAACACTCATACTGGACCAAATTGAAAATCGTACAATTCTGAAAATGCATAAAATAAATGAATCCAATTAAGACCATGAGCACTGTGAATTGCCATCAAGGGACAATTATGATGATTGTCACAGGAGTCTTGTGTGCTTGTGTGCTGTTCTAGTCTACTTTTGCCAAATGTCAATTCAAAATCTGAATACATTTTCTGTGTCCATCTTTCCATTATCAAACCCACATATCTAGTTCATAGAACAGGATGCTGAAGCCCAGTCCACCATTGATTGGCATAAGGCAGTGACCAGGTCTGAACAGGGAGCTAGTACATTGCAGGGCACACTCATGTACTGTACATACCCACAACCAGTCGCCAGGCAGACTTACACTTATCAGTTAAGCTAACAGCCACTTTGGGATGTGGGAGGACATCAGGATCTACTTCTTCTACTTTCAGCTGCTCATGTTAGGGGTTGCCACAGCCGATAATCTTCTTCCATATCTTTCTGTCCTCTGCATCTTGCTCTGTTACACCCATCACCTACATGTCCTTTCTCACAACATCCATAAACCTTCGCTTAGGCTTTCCTCTTTTCCTCTTCCCTGGCAGCTCTATCCTTAGCATCCTTCTCCCAATATACCCAGCATCTCTCCTCTGCACATGTCCAAACCAACGCAATCTCGCCTCTCTGACTTTGTCTCCCAACTGTCCAACTTAAACTGACCCTCTAATATACTCATTTGTAATCTTATCCATCCTCTCTTAGCATCTTTAACTGTGCTACCTCCAGCTCTGTCTCCTGCTTTCTGGTCAGTGCCACCATTTCCAATCCATATAACATAGCTGGTCTCACTACCATCCTATAGACATTCCCTTTCACTCTTGCTGATACCCATATGTCACAAATCACTCCTGACACTCTTCTCCACCCATTCCACCCTGTCTGCACTCTCTTTTTCACTTCTCTTCCACAATCCCCATTACTCTGAATTGTTGATCCCAAGTATTTACACTCGACAAAATGAAAATGGAATATCCTATATGGTGTTCCACAAGGCTCTATCCTGGGTCCGCTGCTCTTCTCAATCTACATGCTTCCGTTAGGTCAGATTATCTCAGGGCACAATGTGAGCTACCACAGCTATGCTGATGACAAACAGCTGTATTTATCAATTGCACCTGATGACCCCAATTCTCTTGATTTGCTAACACAATGTCTAACCTGTATCTCAGAATGGATGAATAGTAACTTTCTCAAATTAAATAAAGAGAAAACTGAAATCTTAGTTATTGGCAATAATGGATACAATGAGGCTATTAGAAATAAACTGGATGCATTAGGATTAAAAGTCAAGACGGAGGTAAAAAGCTTAGGGGTAACTGTTGACTGTAATCTGAATTTTAAATCGCATATTAATCAGATCACTAGGACAGCATTTTTTCACTTAAGAAACATAGCAAAAGTTAGACCTCTTATATCAGTTTTCAGTCGGCTAGATTACTGTAATGCACTCCTCTCAGGACTACCCAAAAAAGACATAAATCATTTGCAA
Source organism: Erpetoichthys calabaricus (assembly GCF_900747795.2). Classification (NCBI taxonomy): domain Eukaryota; kingdom Metazoa; phylum Chordata; class Cladistia; order Polypteriformes; family Polypteridae; genus Erpetoichthys; species Erpetoichthys calabaricus. Next base: position 200,589,992 of record NC_041398.2, on the reverse strand, counting down.
CTAGTGCAGAATGCAGCTGCTAGAATCCTTACCAGGAGAAGAAAATCCGAGCACATCTCTCCAGTTTTGATGTCACTACACTGGTTACTTGTGTCTTTCAGAATTGACTTTAAAATTCTGCTTATGGTTTATAAAGCCTTAAATAATCTCGCCCCATCTTACTGTATATATCAGAATGTCTGACACCTTATATTCCAAATCGGAACCTCAGATCCTCAACTGAGTGTCTCCTTAGAATTCCAAGAGCAAAACTTAAAAGAAGTGGTGAGGCGGCCTTCTGCTGTTATGCACCTAAAATCTGGAATAGCCTACCAATAGGAATTCGCCAGGCTAATACAGTGGAGCACTTTAAAAAAACTGCTGAAAACACATTATTTTAACATGGCCTTCTCATAACTTCACTGTAATTTAAATCCTGACACTCTGTATATCCAATTCATTATAATAACTATTCATCCATCCATTTTCCAACCTGCTGAATCCGAACACAGGGTCACAGGGGTCTGCTGGAGCTAATCCCAGCCAACACAGGGCACGAGGCAGGAACCAATCCTGGGCAGGGTGCCAACCCACCGCAGGAGACACACAAACACCAAGCACACACTAGGGCCAATTTAGAATCACCAATCCACCTAACCTGCATGTCTTTGGACTGTGGGAGGAAACCGGAGCGCCTGGAGGAAACCCACGCAGACACGGGGAGAACATGCAAACTCCACCCAGGTCCCCAGGTCTCCCAACTGCGAGGTAGAAGCGCTACCCACTGCGCCACCGTGCCGCCCATTATAATAACTATTCATTCAAAATCTGTACTAACCCCTACTCTCTCTTCTGTTTCCTTTTCCGGTGTCCTTTTGGTGGTGGCACAAGCCACCACCATCTACCCAAAGCACCATGATGTTCCAACAATGATGGATGGATTAAAAGCCAGAAGTCTGTATGACCATCACCATCAAGTGACTCCGTGAGAACCCTAACTACAAAGAGGACTATTTCATTTATGTTAGGTAGAATGCCCAGAGGGGACTGGGCGGTCTCGTGGCCTGAAACCCCTACAGATTTTATTTTTTACTCCAGCTTTCTGGAGTTTTTCTGTCCCCCCTGGCCATCGGACCTTACTCTTTTCTATGTTAATTAATGTTGTCTTATTTTAATTTCTTATTTTGTCTTTTATTTTTCTTTTCTTCATTATGTAAAGCACTTTGAGCTACTTTTTGTATGAAAATGTGCTTTATAAATAAATGTTGTTGTTGTTGTTGGCAAATTTATTTAATGAATTTAAACTATTTCAGCATAAGGCTGAACATAAAAAAGTGAAGTGGTCTGAATACGTTCTGAACTCATTGCATATTTAAGTATTGTGCTTTATCCTTCTGTCCTAAAGAAAGGTGCTACTGTATATACACTAAGAATGGTCACTACTGCTGTTGATCTCAGTGTAAGACCTCTATCACTGCTATCCGGCTCTCCTGTCCTATTCTGGACCCCTCTGCCTTGCCGTTGTTGCTTCCATGGACTGATATTATGATGCCGTCATTGAGGCCTGCTATCCTCACTCACACCACTCCCTGACTGAAAAACCTCTTCAATGAGACGGTTGATGTTGCCAGCCATTTGGTCAAACCTGAGCATCTTTTAGAGTGCAGACAAATGGATTTTCCTTAAGAAATGTAATTCTGTAATCCTTTTGAATGTGATTACCCAATTCACTTTATATTTAAACAATACAGTTTGCATAATCACATGAATCAAGGTCTTTAAAAGTATCAAACAGTAAAATAAAAAACATTTGACAACAGGTGGTGCGCAGTGGAATTCCATTCACGGGATACTCACTTGTGCGGTCATGAAGGTCCAAAATGTCATTGTTGGCACACGCCAGCTCCCTTATGACCTGGCCATCGTCCTCGTCCTTTGCTAACCAACGATCACACTGGAAGCGGAATGTTTTATCCAGTGTTTCATCTTTTACTTCGATGAACTCCAAGTGCCAACCTGCCCCAACACCTGAATATGACACACGACAAGAAAACATTTGAAACAGCATGAAAAGACATCCTGTCTAAGGACATCTACTAAATAAAGAACTATAATAAGAAGAGTTCATTCTGAAATCTCTTGTTTTGAAACTTATGTAGTTTAATCAAATACAACATCTCAACACAGAGCTTCTTTTACCCTTTTATTTAGATAAGAGAGTGATGTGCCGGGTTTGGCGTTGCTGTATGGCTTGTGATCCCTCCCTAGAGCAGTCCCAGTCACTTGGCCTGCTTAACTAAACTTCATTGTGAGGCTTTTGCTTTATTGAATTGCCATAAATGAGCTCAAATATAAATTTCTGAAAATGGATTTCTAGACTAGTTTAATTGACAGGGCAGCACAGCAAGTCAGAGGTCAACACGGCTGCCCCACAGCTGTGAGGATCTGACTTTGTGTGGGCTTCATCCCTTCCCCTCATGTATGTCCGAGTATAAAATTGCAATTCCATTTTAGTTTATTTGCTATCTTAATCTGGGCGAATTTCTATGTGAAACATCATGGTGACTCCTAAAAATACAAAATGGAAGCTACCTTTTTTTTTTTTTAAGAAAGTAGCTTTGGACTCAACAGCTGAGAAAAATTCCTCTTCAAGGAGAGATGATGGACAAGATCCATATGTACACGTGCTAATTTTAGACGGTGAAATTTTAAACCAAATGTTTCTTTCGTGTCGGAAATGGAGATAGGACAGAGATTTAAACAGCCCGACTCAAACTGTCAGATTTGATTTTTTTATCCTAATGGAGAAAGTTACACTTTGCAAATGGGTCATAATAGATAAAAGCTTTAATGCGATTAATGAATATTTGAACTTGTATGAACTTTGTATTTAATTTTCATGTTATTATTATTGAAATGAAAGAAAATAAGCATGTAAAAGAAAGACACAAGGTTCCTCACTAGTCCAGCTTTCTTCTGTGACCAGCCAGCACTCCGCCTTAGCCTTACCTTTATTGTCATGCCACACTCTGACCTTGGACAGGTCTCCCAGGCTTAGCATGTCTGAGAATCTGAAAACATCCATCTGGTCTCTTTCAAACTTATTGGTGTTATTGGATTCCTTTAATGCAATCGTTCCAGTGTCTCCATTCTCTCCAAACACAATGATAAAAACGTTGGCATCAGTACCGGCTCCTACCGAAGAAACAAAAGGTTCATAATGAACTCAGGGAGTCAACAATGGCTACTGTTTTAATCCACTTCTGCTACTTTCCACACTGCAGCAGCTTCATCACTTGGTATGAGCCATAAGGATATTGAAAAATGAAACCATGAAAGCTTAGATCGGTATAATCAGTGTGTGAGCTATTTATTGTTTTAACACTCAAAATATGGAAATATATAAAGTCCCCCATTCAAGGGCTGATTTGTTATAAGGACATTTCTGAGTACATTCAGTTCTGATAAATCGGAAACCACTACCCCAAGTAAATTAAACACAAAAAGAACCATAAATAGAACTCAGGTTTTCAGGTTCCTTTCTTTTGTACGTTTAGCAATAAAAACAAAAATTGCCACATGAATCAAAGTCAGCCTGCCTGATAACGCTTCCCTAAACCAGGAAGCGAGATCAACAACAGCCATTAATCACGAAAAGTGGCAGTAGCATTCAGTGTGCCTTGACAGTTCAGGGGATGTGGACGGTCAGCCTAATGTGCCCTGTGGAGCCGACTGCGGGACTCGGACAGATGAACGCCACCTCACACGTTCCACATGGCAGCCGAGAGTGTGGGTAGCGCTGAACTTCAAACAGAGGGTGGGCGTGCCATGTGGTGGTCAGCCAAAGGTCATTCCAGCCATATGATGGCTCATAATCCACTCATCAATGTACAAACCTGTCCATGCATCGTAATTGTGCTTGTTTTTTGGCTCCGTAAAGTGTGCGGTTATTTAGTCACCCACAGATTCCATTTTAAAATGACTTTTACTTCTCAACTGCTGGCATTTTTCTCTCTCACTCTCTTTGCTAATGCAGTAACAGAAAAACTGACAACCAGATGGCTTGAAGTTTAAAAATTTCACTGGGAAAATTACACTAATTTCTTCATGCGTGTCAGGAAAAATGCCCAAGAAATGCGAAAAAGTGTGACATTAACATTTACAGGGAGAACTGTGAAGAAACAAAGTAAATGCAATAGTCAAAGCAGCAGCTGGTGGAGGGTGTTGAATTTAACAGGGAAGGAAAAGTAACTAACTTATATTAGAGGCTTATGGCTGGATAAAATAACTGTACATTTTAGGGAAAAAAGGTAATTCTATTACAAATGCTAGATTTACAGACTGATATACAGAGCATGTCATTATGCAAAGTGATTTCAACAAAGTACATAATACCTCTGAAGAAGAGGCCCAATTCACTAATATGCTGCCACCATTATGCTCGGAGCTCTTGTTGTCTATTTTCATTCTTTCACTTATAAAAATGACCTCACACTCCAACGCGCGCGCACACACACACACACACACACACACACACACACACCTCCTCTAGTAGATTTTGCCAGCGGCCCGTTTCCTAGTAACCCAAAGCTTTGCACGCCACCCAAAACTCATTTATAATCTCCGTGAAGTGGGGAATGTAAATTACAATATACTGCACTGCATATGAAAATCACTGGCTAGCTAAACAAATGGCACTGCATCGCTTAATGAATGACAAAGAATAAAAGGTTTACATAGATGACAAGATGGCCGTCACAATCGTCTCAGTCAAGCTTGTCCAACAAACGGCCCTAAAGAAAATGCACGATCTTAAATAGAATTCCTCTTATTATTTTGTTCTGTTGGATTGTATTAACTAACAAAGTAGAAACAACCTGCCCCTCATTGTTGATAAAGCTAAAGAGATGATGGCGGGCTTCAGGAAGACCCACCCTGCCCACATTCCACTTCACATCAAGAGTCTTGCGGTAGCGAGAGTGAAAAGCACCAAACTCCTTGTTGGTCACCTGCCAGAGGATCTGATGTGGCCCATCAACGTCTCCTCCTTGACCAGAAAATGCAATTCTGTAATGGCTGAAGAGGGCAACCTTCCATGAAACGAAATGCAAATAACAAAAAAAACCCACCAGCTCTCTGGCTAACTTGGTTCCATTTACAACGGTGAATGTGCGTCATGAAGTATATGTGTTAATGAAATGTTAAGAAATAAATGAGAAAGAAAAGGGAAGGATCATGAAGCACAGGTCTGTTCAAGTCCACAAAGCACGGATAACATTCTCAGAAAAAGAAATATGAAAGCATTTGTAAGCAATATCAGGCCTATCTTAACGTATGGGCACTGGCCGGGGGCCCCCGGTGCATAGTGGCCCACGATATTCTGATGTCTATGTGTATTTCTGTTTTGGAGCACCAATGCACTACTTTGTTTGGGGGCCTATGATGCTATTAAGATGGCCCTGAGCTAAATAACAAGTTTCATTATCAGCAAGGACTGTCTTCTAATTAGGAATCTGGCCGGAAAGAAAACCTTCAGCCTCTGTTGCTCTTTGAAACTCTGAATGATATCCCTGTCATAGATATTTATCCAACCATGATTTCACATTTCTTTAAAGTGAAGACAGATAATTAATCAAAAATAACTGAAAGATAGCCATCCATTATCAAACCTAGTTAATCCAGTTCAGGGTTATGTGGCTGGCAGCATCCATCCTACATGGCCACCAGCTGATCAAGGGGCAAACCCATTCATACTCTTAGAGTCGCCATTTAGCGTAGCATATATACAGTACACAGGTCCTGGATGTGGGAGTAAAATTAGAGTACATGGAGAAGGGCCTCATCAAGACACTACAAAAACTAAACACCGAAAGTGACCGCGCCGGAGGCTAGCCTCAGGATCTGTAACGAAGAAGTGCCTTCTGCTGCACCACCAAGTCAGATGGTCAAATAGCATTGAAACGGGGTAAACAGTACTATATGCTCTTCAGGCGTCACTGCTTATAGTAAGAGAGGAGAGAGGTTAGGAGCACACACTGATACAGCGCTTTGCTGCACCCACCACATGACAAACCAACTCAGGATCCCAGATTAGGACCTGAGTGCAGCCATGCAATGGGTGACACCTCAGCACCACACTAGTTGTGAAGTTTTTTATGGTGGCTGGTGTGCCAGTTCTGCCACCAACCCCCAGGTTTTTCCCAGCAGGTTGGAGGGCCTACATGCAAAGCTGGATGCAGATTAACTTCATACCAAAGACGGAGCAATTGCAGGTTAAGGGCCTTGCTCAAGGGCCCAATGAAGTAGAGTCACTTTTGGTGTTTACGGGATTCGAACCAGCGACCTTATGATTGCCAGTGTAAATCCCTAGGCTCAGAGCCACCAGTTAACAAATACCGTATATACTCATGGATAAGTTCTCCCGCGGATAAGTCGGGGCTTGATTTTACAGTATAATTTCCGGTATTTTATAATGTCGGTCGTATAAGTCAAATGAGGAAAACTCACGTTATTGGTGCAAGAGATTATGATATGCTAACGCCCTCCTGAGACAGTAACCACGGAGCACACTGCCTTTTTTTCAATGCGCTGTATCAGCGTGTGCTCCTAACCTCTGTCTCATTCTATTATGCCTACGTGACCACACAGTAATACCCAAACTATTTCGAGGCAACGTTTGCAATGATTTGTGTTTTTTGTATCTCACACACTCATACACCTTTATCGTAATAGCATCCCTTATCTATGATGGAAGTATTCGATCAGAAGAAAATATGTAGCTGGTTTTAAATTAAATGTCATTGAAGTAGTGAAAGAAATTGGTAACTGCGCTGCTGCAACAAACTTTGATGCATCTGAGAAACTGATGTGAGATTGGAGGAGGCAATAAGATGTAAAAAAAAAAAAAACTTTAAGGGTTGCATTTTTGAATGGGCGTATAAGTCAGGGTCTGATTTTATAATCGATTTTTTGGGTTTCAAGATCTGACTTATATGTGTGTATATACGGTAATTAATTTCCAAAAAAAATTTAAAGATGACAAGGGAATTATTGTAAACCTTCAATACCTGCAACAGTAAATGACGTAAGAAACTGATGTAAAAAAAAACAAACATGATAACGCGTAACATTAAAAACTTGCTAAAACAACTGTGTGCCTCCTGTAAAACTAAAAACGTAGAAACATTTAACATTTTAACCTTCATTTTTAGCTTAAAGGAAGCCTAACACTGAGACCATGTTCAAAATTTAGAATTGTGTTTAAAGTTTAACCAGAACTAAATGTGGCAAAGACTGAAAATTACATTTTCAATATGCACAAATAGTAAAACAAATCAATATCATAGTTTTGGTTGAATAACTGGGTTCTCCTTGGACTCGAAACCTTTTAGGATTCAGTTATCCTAACGACCAAGGAGGACGCTTTCCTCCATGAGAACTTTGAGGTTTTGAAGAAGCTCACTGGCACATCACAAAACATCTGTGGAGATATCAGTAAAGGTACAGGGCAAGGGGTGTTAAGTTTAAATTTAAATTGCACTGCCGAGTTCAAAACCAGGAATTCATTTCATTAAGTCAACACCAGGCCAAGTTGACAATCAGTGCAACCAAATCAGCTGCCGGTGTAAGAAGAGACGCCCTTGATGAGGACTGGCTGACTGCACAGAGAAACAATATGTGGACGCTGCAGGTCTCTTGAATGTTTTCTGACCACTGGGGACATGATTTCAGTGACCTAATTATTATTATTATGTCTTTTTAATTTTTATTATTGTTAACTTGGCATCCTACCAACACCATTTTTTACTAATATATTTTGAGTCAATTTCTTGTGACAGCAGCCATATTGTTCTTGATGATGATGCTCAGTTGTTAAGTACATGACATAGCTCAGGATGTCGTCATGTTCAGGTTATTTAAAATGGTGGCTTGCAACAGAAACTGCCCGATTTTCCTCACCTCGTACCCTCCACCATGCTGGAAAAAATACTGCTCAATTTCGAGGAATTAAACACCATTTCCGCATTATTTAAAATCTTATTAAAGTCCCTACCTTTCAAAGACCCAAGAGGACATTGGGAAGAAGATCTCTTAATCAATATATCAGAAAAGGAGTGGAAGGTAGCAAAGCAGAGAATTCACTCGAGCTCCATATGCGCAAAGCATAGAATTATTCAACTCAAAATTATATATCGAGCCCATCTGTCTCACTTAAAACTGTCCAAAATGTTTCCAGGGCAAGATCCAACCTGCGAACACTGCAACCAAGCTCCTGCCTCACTGGGTCACATGTTCTGGGCCTGCACCAAACTAACATCATTTTGGACCAAAATGTTTAAGTGCCTTTCAGACAGCCTTGGGGTCACAATCCCTCCTAACCCATTAACAGCTGTGTTCGGTGTTCTTCCAGACGGACTTGAAGTGGAGAAGGACAAGCAAACGGTGATTGCATTCACTACACTTTTGGCACGCAGACTTATTCTGTTAAATTGGAAGAATCCTAACTCTCCTCTGATAAGTCAGTGGGAAACCGATGTTTTATATTATTTAAAATTGGAAAAAAATCAAATTCTCAGAGGATTTGTACAGAATTTTTTCAAAACCTGGCAGGATCTAATCAATATTATTTTAGAATAAGAGAAATAACTATTACCGCATTTACTTCCCTTCTCCATTTTTTATTTACCTACATATATTTCTTCCTTTCTTTTGTTTATTGTTGTCTTATTAAAAAGCCCTAAGCAATTCTCCTTTGGCTAAGCTCTCCTTCTCAGGGGTGGGGTTTGATTTGTCTTCAATTTTATTTTGTTATAAATTGATCTATTTGTATGGAATGATTACAATAAAATTAATAAATAAAAAAAAAAAAAAAAAAATGGTGGCTTGCATCACCTGACATCCAAGCTTTTGGATACTATAAAACTACAGAGTGTGATTTAATTCTAGTTAGTGAAAGCTTCTTCAGTTCATTGTGACGTCTGCAAATCCATTTTCTGACCATGTTGGTTTTGTTTTCTCTGTCTTTTGGCTCTGACCCATGCATGAGCCTTCGTCTCCTGGTCTTCACTACTTTTTGTTCTGCTATTATGGCCTTTTTGTCAACTCTTTGATTATAATAACAGGCTGGTCGAAGACCAACAGAAATGAAACACATACTGGCTGGTTATGTCCACCACAGAGACCCAAATAAAAAAAAACAAATGGGAGCAACTAGTAAGACTCATGACTGGCTCAATGGACTTACCACTTAGTACATAGTAGTTTATTTCTTTGCATCTACCTACAAAACCCCGAAAGACGCATGTTTAAACCTCAGCGATGCTAGATGCTATTTTGGGCTACAAAAATGCAACTTGTGGTAGGTAGAATGCAATGTTTTAAGCCACATACTACACATGCAGAGGTCTGAGCAGTTAATGAACAACAAGATCAGGAGGCACATTTCATCCTTCTTAGGATTGGTTGTTATTGCTGTGAGCGTACTGAGCAATTCTCTGAAAGGTATGTGGATTTTACTTATCTAAAAGTTAAAAAATAAATAAAAACTGCAGTGCTAGATGAACATGGGATCTTACAAACATATTCCCTCTAATTTTGTTTTTTGTAACTGATGATCAGAGATGAATAACACTTGAGCTGGTGCTTACTGTTTAAGAACGATTGATTCAATCCCTAGGGGGATCCCCACTTTGAATTTTGAGCACCACAAAGTACCCATCAACTAGCTCCAGTATGCGGGTGCATTACAATACAATACAATACAAATTATTTTTATATAGCCCAAAATCACACAAGAAGTGCCGCAATGGGCTTTAACTGGCCCTGCCTCTTGACAGCCCCCCTGCCTTGACTCTCTTCCATTACCATTAATGGAAGACAATACCAGCTGTCTGCCATTGAATGGCATGATAAGAACTGCGTCGCAGCATGAAAAAAACCGTGCTTGGCTGTCCTGACAAAATATTGTAGGGCACTCCTGTTAAAGTATTAGGAGGTGGACGTGTAATCGGGCTTCTGCAGGGCCGCCAGTCTGAAGCTCACCAGGGTATGGCCATGGGGGCCTCAAGCTGATTGTGCAGAAGGATCTGCTTCTGCTATCCAAGACTCTGAGGGCTTTCTTATGTAATCCAGGACCCAGAGTTGGAGTATAAAAGGCCCTTTTGGACACACGGGCACTGAGCTTGGAACAGGGAGTTGGGAAACTGGCAATGGCTCAAATGGCAGGAGGAAACAAAGGCCGTGGTGTGGAGAAGGAGTGTAAAGAGGAGGTGTATTGTACTTATTTGATCAGCCACCCCATGGAGATAGACAAGATCCTTTGGTCTTGGTAGGTCAGCGGGCAACAGGCTTTTGTTTCTATTTATTGGTACTTTGGTTCCCCCTTTTTGTGTTTTTTTGCTTATACTTCACCTTTAATTAAACTCTTACTGGTTTTGTACTCTTGGCTTCTTCCACTTGGCTTTGGATTCATGAGTGTCCCTCACAGTCCAAACTTTGCACCATCAATTCATGAGTAGAGCACAGAGGTGCACCTTTGGCCAGGTTACCACTATAAAGGGACAGCCCGGCATTGGCAGTCAGTTAAACAGCAAATGCTTGAGGGGACACGGCAGCTGACGCGACCTCAGTTGATTTCCCACCATGGAGAGACGACTCATCCTGCGGTGTCTTTTGTTTAATCTCAGTGCTGGGTGGCTTAAACAGTTTTTGAAAGGGCTGTGAAATCTCTTCCCTTGAGGACAACAGTATAAGCACTCAATTCTTCAGCCTTTTAACAATGTGAATTCTTAAAATTCTCTTTTTTTTGCTGTGTGTAAAACGTTTATCATAGTAGCTTTGTGAATTGTCAGTAAGATGTAAGCAAAATCTGAGCACACTGTCATTGTTGCCACCTGCCAACTTATACTTACAGTGCATGTAGTGAGGCTGAGACAGACAATGTCATTGTACTCTTCAGTGAGAGCTCCTCGCTGCCTCTGCCGGCTGCAGCTTCACAAACAGATTGCAAAGCGTGCTTAACAAAGGAGATACTCACAGTACAGTCCGTCCTCACGAACGGAGAAACGGCTGAAGAAAAACGAGAACATATGGCACTTTTTTTTTTTGAGAGTATCATTAGCCATATATGCATTTTGTACAGGAGCTGATTAATTGCACTACTCTCTATGCTCCAATTTACCACAAGTGCCATCTTTTCGACATTTATATGTATAACCTAACAGCTGGTGTCCCCTAATCTGAACTGTAAAAGACGGCAAACTTGATAATGAGCCTCAGCCTAACTAAAGCAGTGAAGTAAACAAAAAAGAAGCATGAATTTAAGGGGGCCAGAATAGTTGTACCAGTTTGAAATAATAATAATGATGTATTTAGTCTAATATTAATGTAAAATACCATCCATCCATCCATTTTCCAACCCGCTGAATCCGAACACAGGGTCACGGGGGTCTGCTGGAGCCAATCCCAGCCAACACAGGGCACAAGGCAGGAACCAATCCCGGGCAGGGTGCCAACCCACCGCAGGACACACACAAACACCAAGCACACACCAGGGCCAATTTAGAATCCCCAATCCACCTAACCTGCATGTCTTTGGACTGTGGGAGGAAACCCACGCAGACACGGAGAGAACATGCAAACTCCACGCAGGGAGGACACAGGGAAGCGAACCCGGGTCCCTAGGTCTCCCAACTGCGAGGCAGCAGCGCTACCCACTGCGCCACCATGTAAAATACCAAACAGGCCAATTTGTTATTTAAACATTTTATTTATTATAAAGGAGGATAGTGAGCATGCCGGCCTTATTTTCTTATGATTATTTAACTGTAAAAATATAATGCACAAGGTCATCCCTATCTACAGTTGTTTTCAGTTTGTTGAATATTCATTTCTGTAATATAATTAGGGTATTCAATTAAAAAGAAAATGTAAACACGATACGAACAGCATGGTGACGCAATAGTATAGGGGTCCAAGGTCCTGGGTTCTACCTGTGTGGAGTTTGCATGTTCTCCCCATGTCTGTGTGCGTTTCCTCCGGGCACTCCTGTTTTCTCCCACAGCCCAAAGACATGCCAGTTACATGGATTGATGTCACTAAGTTGGGCCTAGTGTGTGCGTTGTGTGCAATTGTTTGCCCTGAGATGGACCAGCACCCTGTCCAGGGATTGATCTAGCCTTGTGCCCTAAGTTTGCCCCCCCATGACCCTGCTCAGTATTAGACAGGCTCAGAAAATGGTATGGTACTGTGAACATGATACGGCTTTGTGCAAAAGAATACATTAGATATATATACAAGTGAAAGACCTCTGTGTCTGTGTGTGTGTATGGAGCAGTCCGCTCAGTTCACGCTCAACCACTACACTAGATGGCACATGCATGCACTTTCACATTTTTTCAGCGCTTTGCTTGCACCTCACTTCTCACTACAAACACCTGTGTGCAGCAAATGTGGCCGCACAACAGTGACGTCGTGCTAATGACACAGATGAACAGACAACGTCAAAGCAAAGAAAACAACATGCAAGTGAAACACCTCAGCAACGGAGGGCAAGGCTTGAAGTTTTCACTAAAAACACCGTCTTTCTGGAGGCATTTTCTCGAGACAAAGATTAACAGGACTCATGTGCCAGCGATACGGCTAAGATATGGTATCGCCAGTGGGGCAGCAAGCACAGGGGGGTCCAAGCCCTCTGCACGGCGTAATTCATAAGAGTGAACTGACGCCTCTCCAAGTTCACAGATATAGTTTTTGGGTTGTTTTTTGTCCTGAAGACCACACGCAGCTAGGAGAATATCATTAAAACATATAATCATGCAAAATGCCACAAGATAATGCGCGCCATGATATAAAGAAAATAATTTCCCAAAAGCTTGGTCAAATTTAGACTTGGTGACTGGAGCAAAGGAGATTCTGTGATAAAGTGAAAATAGACTTTTCGTCTTTATCGATACAATATTGACCGTAACCTTGGCATTATATCCTAGGCCAGAGGTGGGCAATGTCGGTCCTGGAGGGCCGCAGTGGCTGCAGGTTTTTGTTCCAACTCAGTTTCTTAATGAGAAGTCAGTTACTGCTGATGAAGCACTTATTGCTCAAGTGACATTTTGATGCTTTGTTTTAGTGGTCTTACTTGTTAAGGGTCCCCACCCTTAATTGCGTATTCCAGTCTTAAACAGCTGCATTCGCTGTTTTAAGGGCTCCTTATTAGCAATAAGCTGTAAATGACAAAGCACCCAGCAGTTCTCTATCTAACTTGTTTCCATTTACATCTGTGTGTGTTCTTCATGCACTCTTTGATTTAATAAAACACTTAATAGAAAATGCGACAGACTGAAAATGATCCGTTTTAGGCTTCAAATCATTTTGATGACATCCTTGGAAAGTAAAAAATCTACGATATAAGAACCTTACATTGTGCAGACTAACAAGCCATAAAAAGGTCTGAGATTGGAGAGGACTGGTTTATGATTAAGCAGTTGGGTTGGAATGAAAACCTGCAGCCACTGTGGCTCTCCAGGACTGGCACTGCCCACCCCTGTCCTAGACTAACATCTTTATTCTTCTAAAAATTTAAAACATGGGTAACACTTTAATTTAGTAACTGCAAAAATGCATCCATTACTTATATAGTTATGTAAAAAGACTTTGGGTAATAATCACACTTAGAAAGCATCAGTAAAGTGTTTATTCATCTGGGCAATCTTTTAGCCTACTAAAATATCGTCACCTTGGTACGGTCAGAAGTGGCTTACGTGAGGCGTATTTAATTTGATACTTCAGTATAAGACCTGGAACTCCTTCATATTCATAAGTAATTTTCCCAGTGTACCACAGGTTCTTAATAGTCCAGCTGCCCAGAGATGAATAACCACTTCACTGGTGCTTCATAAAGGTAGTAATTAATACCAAACAAAGTCTTTGTTAAGGTATTGTCACATAAGAGTTAAGGAGTAATAACTGCATTTTTGCAGCCCCTAAACTAAAGTGTTACCAAAACATGGCCTTCAATATTTTTACAAAATATATTCATAACATGATGTTCAGTGAAAAATGCACCGTAGCACTTCAGTGATTCAGAAAAGGAACAAAAACCACAGATTACACTTTAATGGAGTGAACACAAGTGCACTTTATTAACAGCTTGATCAAGCCAGAATAATAAAACTGTCCCTGTTACAACGCAGCTGCAAAAGAGAACCTGAGAAAACAAGGAAACCATCAATGTAAGCAATTTATTTTAAAGATGTATTTCACAGCGGCACGGTAGCACAGTGGGTAGCGCTGCTGCCTCGCAGTTAGGAGACCTGGGTTCGCTTCCTGGGTCCTCCCTGCGTGGAGTTTGCATGTTCACCCCGTGTCTGCGTGGGTTTCCTCCCACAGTCCAAAGACATGCAGGTTAGGTGCACTGGCAATCCTAAATTGTGCTTGGTGTGTGGGTGTGTGTGCCCTGTGGTGGGCTGGCGCCCTGCCCAGGGTTTGTTTCCTGCCTTGCGCCCTGTGTTGGCTCCAGCAGACCCACGTGAACCTGTAGTTAGGATATAGCAGGTTGGATAATGGATGGATGTATTTCACATTCAATCTAAAGTAAGCCTACTATTACTACTCATACTCATAGCTGTGTAATTTACCCTGACGAATAAAAGAAGAGCTCACTCCTTTCCTGCAGGTAAAGTTAGTTCTCTTTATGTTTTCGTTCTGTATGTGTGGTAAAAAAAATTTTACCCAAAAGTGAAGATTCTTGGACATAATATCTCATATATTATGTCCAAGAATCTTCACTTTTGGGTAAAATTCAGGTTCAAATTTATTATTATGAGTTTCTGGCACAATAGAGCCAGTACAAATATGATTGACGTATTAAACAGGGGCATATTGTCAAACTCCTGTGAATAGTGGAGGAGGTTAACAGAATAAAAAGTGGTCTATCCGTATGTATGAGGTCCGTATAATGAATGGCGTGTGCAGCAGTGTACAGACTTAGCAAAGGCTCCGAAACAGAAAATGGATTCCCACAAAGACTCAGTCTACCATTGTGTGGCAGGAACTGAAACATTTAAGGGTTTAAATTACACCGTCAGAAATCTATGGAAGTTACATCCTGAACTTGGAATTTTTGAACGGTGACCGCCAGATGACTGGTGACTAGCCAGATTTGAGATCATTGAGTGCTTTCAATTCAGTGTGAAACACAGGCAGAGATCTTTGTTTGATAGCTTAACCAGAGTTTGGTCTTTTCAACTTGACAACAGAAATAGGCACTCAGATGTCTATGGCCACGGACTAGACTGGCAACAGTTACTTCAATGACCACTTTTTAAAATCCTTACCTTAATTTAACCGATATGTGTCAAAGACTGGCTTTTAAAGCCAGGGATTTAGATAATGAACAAGACTGGGAGAATAGAAAAATGATTTTTAAAAACTTGTAATTTGTAATTGTAATGAGATGACTGAATGGCATGACATAACCATCAATACATATTATTAAGAAATTCATTCCTAAGGCTGTTATGGAGAAGATAAAAACTAAGACAACAAATCCAGTAAATGGTGCAATTCATTGATACCTGCGGTATACAGAGGCAAGAAAAACCCCTTTGGTGATCTGGTTTTCTGGATTAACTTGTCATAAAATATGATCTGATCTTCATCTATGTCCCACGTATAGATAAACACAATGTGCTTAAGCTAATAACACACAATTATAATCTTTCATGTCTTTATTAAACACACCCAAAAAACATTCACAGCATGCTGTGGAAAAAAGCAAATGACTCCTTGGATTTAATAACTGCTCAAACCTCCTTTAGCAGCAATAATCTTTAACAAGCCCTTCCAGTAGCTGTGAATCAGGCCAAGGAGTTTTAGACCATTCTTCATTACAGAATTTCTTCA
Organism: Erpetoichthys calabaricus; assembly: GCF_900747795.2. Taxonomy (NCBI): domain Eukaryota; kingdom Metazoa; phylum Chordata; class Cladistia; order Polypteriformes; family Polypteridae; genus Erpetoichthys; species Erpetoichthys calabaricus. The sequence continues at coordinate 200,574,116 of NC_041398.2, read as the reverse complement.
GCTCAGCCATATGCTCAGCATGCCTGGTGAGAACAGCTTTTCTGAGGTCATTGCACAGCATCTCTACTGAGTTAAGGTCTGGGCTCTGACTGGGCCACTCCAAAGGGAAGAATTTCTTTTTTTTATGAAGCCATTCTGTAGTAGATAAACAATGTACTACAATGTTTAGGGTCATTGTCAACTTCTACAGAGCTTCCACCCTGACATGCTCCTGTAGGATATCTTGGGAATTCATTTTCCCCTCAATGATGGCAAGCGGTCCAGACCCCAAATCAGCAAAAGAGCCCAAAATCATGATGCCTCCACCACTGTTTTGTTTGTTTTACTGTATGTTGGTATGCGATGCCCTTTTAACGTTATACACACCTCTTCATATTCTTCCTCAACAATTCAACCCTTTGTTTCATCAGTCCACAAGACATTTTCCCCAATGGCATTGTGGACTGCTAAGATGGTCTTTGGCAAACTTTAGGCATGCGGAGATGTTAATTTTTTGGAGAGTAGTGGCTTCCTCATTGATATACTGCAATGGATGCCACGCCTGTTCAGTGTTTTGTGAGATATTAAACTGTTCCAATGATTCCTTCGAGCTTTTAGCTGTTACTCTGGGGCTTTTTTTTTTTATCTCATTGAGCATTCTACATTATGTCTTTCAAATCATCTAGGCTGGTGCCCACTTCTACAAATTACAGCCACAGCACTAATTGAGCTCCATTTATACTCCATTTGTCTAACTGTGGGCCGATTTGAAATTACTTTGTCACCTTTTCCAACAATTCGTGATCGTAGATCTTCTGAGATCTCATTTTTCATGAGGCATGCTTTATAACAGGAGATGCTCCTTGTGAAGAGCAAACTCAAAATGTTGACTCTTTTTTTTTATTGGTCAGAGTATCTCTTCACCACACCTCCAATCTTGTTTCATTGATTGGACTCCAAGTTTGAAAATCTCAACTCTGATTAGCTTTTGTTGAAGCCATTAGCCTAGGGGTTCACGTACTTTATTCATTGTACACATGTGAATGTTTAAATGATGTATTCAATATGTGCAAGAATAATACATGAATTTGTTTGTTATTAGACTGTTTGTTCTTTATTGTAATGATCATATATTAAGATAAATTAACACATAAATGCAGTTACTTCTAAAAGGGTTTACGTAGTTTTTTCTTGCCACTGTACAGATATATAAAAACAGAGAAATGCTACTACTGTACTAGTATAAGCTATCATTAGGAGCTGTTTCTTTCCCCATGTAGTACTGTCAAACTCACTCAAAAATAGATAGATAGATAGATAGATAGATAGATAGATAGATAGATAGATAGATAGATAGATAGATAGATAGATAGATAGATAGATAGATAGATAGATAGATAGATAGATAGATAGTGTCACAGCCGGCTGGGGACCCTACCCAGCCGGGATCCCTGGACGGTCCCCTAGAGAGACGATACCTCCCCTGGGCCACGAGAGGGCAGCCGCCTGGGTCTAATTGTGGGCCACTGGAACGGAGCTGGGATGCTCATCCCTACGGGAGGATGTGGCCACCACCAGGGGGCGCCCAGACGGTTATGAAACCCTGGATGGCAGCACTTCTGCCACACCAGGAAGTGCTGCCGGAAGAAATCCCAGGGGCACCCGGAGTGCTTCCAGGTGCTCTCCTGACGCTTCCGCCACATCAGGAAGTGTCGTCAGGTGGAGCACCTGGAGCCCATCCGGGTCATTATAAAAGGGGCCGCCTCCCTCCAGTAGAAGAGCCGGAGTTGGGAGGAAGGAGACGGAGCTTATGAGGAGGGGAGTGGAGGTCAGAAGAAGAGAAAGAGAAAGAGAGAAAGGAAGAGAGTTGTTGGAGGAAGGCATTGTGGTGCTCAGGGGAAATAAAGAAGTGTGTTTTGGACATTCTGGTGTCTGTCTGTCTGTGACTGGGGGTATGCTTTCCACAATAGATAGATAGATAGATAGATAGATAGATAGATAGATAGATAGATAGATAGATAGATAGATAGATAGATAGATAGATAGATAGATAGATAGATAGATAGATAGATAGATAGATAGATAGATAGATAGATAGATAGATAGATAGATAGATAGATAAAGGGGATGTGTTGCTTACTATGTAGAATGCAAAGAATATTTGCCTGACTTCAACCTTCCCGACAGAGGACGGCTACAAAGTTTAGTTTACACTAATCGTCACTGTGAATCGTCACGTAGAACTCAAAAAATCACATCCCCAGTTTCCACGTTAGGATTCAGGTCTGTAAATGACATTTTTTTTCCATAATCTGATTTCAGGTAATCAGATTTAAGATGCAGATTACTCATTTCCAATCCTTTCTAAATCTGACCTCATTGTTCTGACCGTGTGTGGGTCTGTTTACTAAACAAGCCGTCATCTTTTGTGTGCACGTTAACATTTATCTCTAATGGTCACAGCATTACGTTTAAAATGAGAAGGAAGTGCTTTGATATAATAGTAATTTAATTCCTTGCTTGCAAAAGATAATCTTGTGACTTCACAATTATTGTGTTTCTTAAATGAGCAAACAAGTACCATGAAAGAACACAATTCTGGGGCAAATTCAATATGTTCTGTTAATAAATGTAATAAACTTAAACCATTCTTTAGAACTGTGATATTCAAGTGATACAAAAATACCACTAAATAAACTCATGACTGCCATACAAAGGTCACTGTCAATTTAAATTAGGACAAAAGAACGATGACACTTAGTTATTTCAAGTCAATGACTTTGATAAAGAGAAGCAGCCTTCAGATGCACTGCATTGGCACGGCCTTAGTGGTTACAAAACAGTAGTCCATTTTATGAAAAGGTGCAAAAGTGTTGGGGAATTTATAAAGTGACCATCAGATCAAGTTAAAAGTTACTAGGGAAAGAACACAAAATGAGGAAAGAATAGACAGCAGCAGTTTTTAAAGTCAAAATGTCATTTTATTTCTAATCTTATTGTCGTCACATATGTCATGTTTGCTCAGTAACTTTATATAATTAAGCTCTGGTGGCTCAGTGGCCTCTAAGTATTGATGCCGCCTCAAAGCTCTTGATTCCCAGCCCAGTTGCTGTCTTTGTGGACTTCACATGCTCTCCACATCTCATAGATATGCATTTTAGGTTTACTGGTGGCACTAAATTAGCCCTGTGATAGATCTGAGATCCACTCATGGTTGGTACCTTTCTAATGCTAATCAGTTATCCGACTTTCAACATCCAGGCAGTGGAATAAATGGATTAAGAAAGCGAATGAATGGATAATTCAGCATGCATATTTACCAGTAAATTTCCTAAACAAAGTTGTATGCAGTTCAGTTTTCATTTTGCTGTCTGACGTTACCAGCAAAGAGGTTAGCTTACATTTTTAGCCATCTGTTCCCAAAAAGTTGATTTTCTGCCAAATTCTCATTTACAATAATTAATCAGGGAAAGTTGTGAAGGCTGAACAACTTCATTCATCAACCCACCCTGGATAGGTGCCACTCAGACTCACTCATATCAGGACAATTCACTAAACACGCATGTTTTTATACCTGTGAAATAAAGAAACATTCGGAAAAACCCACAGACACAGGGAGAATGTGCAAACCACAAAAAGAAGATGGCTGAGGACCGGATTGAAATCCATATTCCTGGTCTGGGAGATAGCAGCTTTAACCACAGTGCTACTCTGAAGCCTAACATGCCATGATATTCTTAAATCCAGCCAATCCAATTCAGGGTTGGAGCCTGAGCCTATCCTGGCAGCACTCGGTACAAAGTAGGAACCACAAGGATCACTCACACACACACATACACGACCAATTGAGATTCACTAATTAACGCAAAACTCCTGTCATTCAGAAGACCTTTTAATCTAACTGAAGGTTTAAGTGACTTTGAACGTGGTGTGGCTGTTGGTGCCAGATGGGCAGGTCTGAGTATTTCAGAAACTGATGATCTACTGGGATTTTCACATACAACCAAATCTGGAGTTTATAAAGAATGGTCAGAAAAAGAGAAAATATCTAGCGAGGGTCTGTTCTCTGGGTGGAAAAGCCTTGTTCATGCCAGAGGTGAGAGGAGAATGACCAGACAGATTTAGGCAGAATGTGCTAAACCTAGTTCTGTTGTCTCTGCAGACCAAATACGGGAAAATCTGTTCAAGGAGACAGAAAGGCAACAGTACCTCAAATAACCACTCGTTACAACCGAGGTACGCAGAAGAGCATCTCAGAACGCACAACACATTGAAACTTGAAGCAGATGGGATACAGCAGCAGGACAAAAGACCAGGTGCCACTCCTGTCAGCTAAGAACAGGAAACTGAGGCCACAGTTCACACGGACTCACCAAAATTGGACAACAGAAGACTGGAAAAACATTGCCTGGTCTGATGAGTGTCAGTTTCTGCTATGACATCCAGATGGTAGGGTCAGAATTTTGTGTCAACAACATGAAAGCATGGATCCATCCTGCCTTGTATCAACGGTTCAGGCTGGTGGTGGTGGTGTAATGGTGTGGGGGATATTTTCTTGGCACACATTGGGCTGCTTAGTACCAATTAAGCATTGTTTAAATGCTACAGCCTACCTGAATATTGTTGCCCACCATGTCCATCCCTTTATGACTGTAGTGTATCCATCTTCTGCTAGCTACTTCCAGCAGGATAATGTGCCATGTCACAAAGCTCACATCATCTCAAACTGGTTTCTTGATCATGACCATGATTTCACTGTACTCAAATGGCATCCACAGTCACCAGATCTCAATCCAACAGAGCATCATTGGGATGTGGTGGAACAGGAGATTCACATCATGGATGTGTAGCTGAGAAATCTGCAGAAACTGCTTGACACTATCATGTCAATCCCTGGGGAATGTTTCCAGCACCTTGTTGAATCTATACCATGAAGAATTAGGGCAGTTCTGAAGGCAAAAGGGGGTCGGTGAGTGTATGTGGACTAAAGGAGAATATGCAGAATCTATGAAAACGGTGAAATGGTGGGGTGACACAGAGAAGACCCAAGCAAAAAAGTCATGCACTCGGTGACCCATTCCTAAATTAGTCCAATGTGCCTAGAGCCGTGAGGCAAGTGAACATCTATGCAGACATAGAGAGAGACAAGCCACCAGATCTATAAACAAGCCCAGGTTCTTAGAGCTGTAACAGCCAGAGAAAATCACATGAATATGAAGGAAATGTGCAAACTCCACTCACAGCAGTGAGTCCCGGTCCCCGGAGCTGTGATCTCCAGTGACAGCTTTTATGGTCACAGCCAGGTACTGTGAACTAGAAGGGAATCAGGCCAAGATCCCTAGAGCTGTGAAGCCCAGGCAAAAACTAAGCGGACACTGAGGAAAACATGCAACTTCTAACAACTCTGTGTCTCGCTAGGAAACCGAAATAAAGTGAACAAAGTTCCTATAGTTATATGGGAGGTGATAGAAAATCTGCGTAGGCCCAAGGTGAAGGTGCAAGAAAGTGAATCTTGAGCCCAGCAGCTATGAAGTGGCACTGACCACTGTGCCTCCATGTAATTCTACTGTGATATTTAAAAAAAGTCAGAAGGAAGTTAAAGAGTAATTCATAATTGACATTTTCGATAGTCTTGTTTAGCGGTGCCTTTTCCCCTGCATTCCGCTTTAAAGGTTTACTTGTAATAATGTACCAAAAATCACTTTGCATTTCAAAACAAACGTTTTCAGCGGAAGGTCTTAATCTGCATGGCAGGTACAGTTTTTAAATATGAGCAGCACAGTGCCGGATGATTTGCATGTGTTTAACTATCAACTGAGAGCATTTGATGGTGAGAAAAAAAAGGCTTATTTTAAACAGGCCTATCAGTTAATTATAATTCTTAGGAAAACGGGGGCATCTGCTTCCTGGAATTTATTTAAAAGTGTCAGGCCCACTGTATGACGACTCTGCCATTTGCACAACTAGTGTACAGAAGTGAGAGAGGGAAATCCCATTTATAACACATTCCAAAAAATCCATTCATTTTATGCTTGGTGTAATTTGTAACATTAGTCATTAACCAAAGTCTGGCAGCTGGAAAAGAAATAGGCAGTCAGATGCTCTTGTTTGATGGATGAGGTTGGTGGTTGGGAACAAAGGGCTGGCGCTTATCCATGCGGCTACTGTGCCACCTCTGAGATTGCTTTATTATCATCTTTACCGCCAACAAGCAGTCATGTTTACAAAGCACTCGGGTACACAGTATTTTATGGTAAACTTAAGTCCATTCGTCCAATTCGGTTTTTGGACATTTACAGTGTAAAACTATGTACTGTAAAAGCTTGTGAATATTTACTGTACTTTGACTTTAGATTTGTTTATTTAAATTAACATACATTACAGTACAGAAGGTTTCAATTCAAAGAGTCTAAACGATTTACTCCAACAGATGGTTTTATGGTCCGCATGAAGGGGTATGCCACAATGGCGATTAGTTAAAAACCACTAATTACTCGTGTGGCATATAAATCTTAATGCTTAGTGAGAGTTCCCATTCAGCTGTATAGAATTAGACGGTTGTGAAAAGCAATCCCCCAATTACTTGCCAAATAGATTGCCCGCTGCACCGTCTCCCAAGCATGTCTGCTAATGACAGCTCATTATCACTCAATCACAGTGAAAGGTGACTTGCCACCGTAAAATCCCATTTTCTTTTCGGAATCAGTTTTATTAGATTACTTTGCAGCAACCCTTTCCTTTGTCCATTTCCAAACATTTTATACAGACTTTAAAAGGTTTTAACAATACTGGTCAAGAGCCACATAATTCAGAAAAATTACCTACAAAAATAAAGTTCTAAACCTAAACAATCATTAGTAGATTCAGAAAGTATTGTGACTGCTTCACCTCCTGCACATTTTATTGTGTTGTAGATTTAATATTAAATGGATACATTTGCCATTTTTGACCATCAATCTACACTCAATACTCCATAATGAAAATGTTTTCAGAAAGGTTTGCAAATTTATTAAAATTCAAATGAATGAAAGATTTCAGTTTTTAAGCATTCAGTTCTTTTATAGAAGGCTCTTTGGCAACAATCACAGCTTTGAGTTTTCTTGGGTAAGTCTATGCAAGCTTTGCACACATGGATTTAGGCAGTTTAGCCCATTCTTCCTGGCAGATCCTCACAAGCCCCACTATACTGCATGGGAGGCATCTGTAAAGTACCATCTACAGGTCTCTCCTCAAGGGGATTTAAGTCTGGGCTTTGGCTGAGCTACCCAGCCACTCCAGCGTTGCCTTGGGTCTTTGAAAGGTGAACTGTCGCCACAGTCTGAGCTCATGTGCACTCTGGAGCAGGGGTTACTGCTTTGTATTGGGCTTCATTCATCCTTCTCTCAATTCTGACCAGTCTTCTGTCTCTACTACTGTGAAAGACCACCACAGCATGATGCTACCACCATCCATGCTTCACTATAGAGATGGACTTAGGCAGGGGATGAACAGTGAATAGTCTTCACCAGACACAGTGCGTAGAGTTCTGCCACAAGAGTTTAATTTTTGTCCAGAGAAACTGGTCCACATGTTGCCAGAGACCTAGAAACTGTATAATGCCTTTTGCTCAAAATGCCTGAATGAAGGAGTGTAGCTAAGATGATAGATCTTCCAATATGTTCTCCCATGTCAGCAGAGGACTTCTGAAGTTCTATTAGAGTGACCGTTGGGTTCTTGTTCACCTCCCTAAGCAAGACTCTTCTGTCCAGTTAATTAGTTTGGGCAGAACAAATAACTCTAGGAAGAGTCCTGGTGGTTCCAAACTTCTTCCATTTCACAATTATTGAGGCCATTCTGCTTCTGGGTACACTCAAACTTTTAGAAATGGTTTTATACCCTTGCCCTAATCTTTGCCTCACCACAATTTGATCATGGAGGTTTGCAGAGGTGTTCCTTGGATTCCATGGTTTGGTTTTTGTCCTAACATGCAGTTTGAATTGTGAGACCTTATATACACAGTTGTGTGCCATTCTGAATGAAGTCAAGTCAATTCAGTTTGTCACGGATGGACTCCAGCCATGTTCTTGACACACCTCAAGGATAACCAAAGCAAACTGGACAGACCTGACCACGATCTGGAGTGCCCTCTAATCGGTCTAATTACTGACATAAATGAAAGATTTCAGCTTTTGATTTCTAGTAATTTTGCAAACCATTCTGAAAACATGTTTTCGCTTTGTCATAGGTTAATGAGAGCAAATTGATTGGCAAAAATGGCAAATTTATCCATTTAAAATTAAATCTACAACACAAAAAAGCATGCAGAAGGTGAAGGGGTCTGAATACTTTCTGAATCAGCTGTATATGAGCTAGATTGCCATCATCCAGTACGATTATAAAAAATCTATGTCACCACAACATGGTGGAATTGTGATTTCCAGGCATTTTCTAAATTTGCTTATTACACTACTGGGTCATGGGGAGCAAAACCCATCCTGGCAGCACTGGCATACAGGGTGGTTTACTGGCTGAGGCTCTGGACCTAAAAATGTAGGGTCTGTTTGCTGTTTCACTCAGAATGACCCATTGAACTATACATTCCTGCAATTATTAAAACAAATAGATACAGTGAAAACAACTACAGTAGAACCTTTGGTCACGAACGTTTCCGAACACGTACAAATCAGGTTACGATCAAAAAGTTTGCCAAAATTTTGCATCTGTTCACGACCACACACTCTGGTGCCGAACAAAAACACTGGCGGCCAGTTTCCCTACGCAGCTGATGTTGCAAAAGGAGTTACAATGTTAACCAAGCAGAGGCCTCAAGTGCTGGAAAAGGTGGAAAAACTGTCGCTAGAGTGGTTGAACGAGAAGCAACTTGCAGGGGATAGCGTAAGCGAGGCGATCATATGTGAGAAAGCCAGGAAGATTCATGAAGATTTGCTAAAAAAAAATCCTTCTTTGAGTGGTGAAGGTGAGGAATTTAAAGGCATGGTTTGAAACGTTTCGCAAGAGAAGTGGCATTTAATTTTTTTTCCCTGTGCTTAAAACTTATAAAAAAGTTTACAGCGAGCGGTCCATAAGGGTCTAGCGCAAACTCTTACAATGTTAGTTTTCTCTGTTGTTCAAGGTTTTCTCAGTGTTTTTCAATGTTTTTACATTTAGTTTACTATTACACTGTGCATTCTATGGTATAACCTTAACTATTTTTGTGCTTAAAAAAAAAATATTTACATACAGCTCGTATGGTCTGGAACGGATTAATTGTATTTACATACAATCTTATGGGGAAATTACGTTCGGGTCGCGACCAAATCAGGTCACGTCCAGAGTTTTGGAACGAATTACGGTTGTGACCAGAGGTACCACTATATACTATATCCTTACAAGTTGTCAAACAAGAATAAAATAAAAAAGTAGCTAAGATATCGATTAACAAGTACTATCAGCCCACTTCAGCCAGACAAGAACAGAACCCACACAAAACCCGAGAGAACATGCAAAAACAAGCAGATGAGGAATAGCCTCCTGATCACGGCTCCAGGATACAGTTAGTTAGTTCTAAAGATGTGTTTCTCAAATATGAATGTCACACTTACCAGCATACAGTATATTGGACTGATACAAACAAAATTCTTAAAGGGACGTATTTACACAAAATTATTACTCAGAGATGAACGTAAAAAGAATGAGACAGGCAGAAACCAGAATAACAGTCAAACATCAAATCGCAACCTGCAGAGAGAGTTGAAAAATAAGCAGAAGATGTTCATGCTAAATCTTTGTGGTCGCATCTTTTAGCTAACTGCTGCACTAAGCAAGAAAAAAGAAACTGAGAGTAAAAATGGGCCACTTACAAATTAGGACTCTATACAATGAGCACTGCCATCTTTTCTAAGAGCAAGCTGACATGCATCATGTGACCAGCAAAAGACAAAGCAACCATAAGCAACATTGTCACATGGCCAAATGGTCACAGAATGGTGGCAACTATCCATAAGCAGAATACAAAATAGCTTTGCAGAGAAAATCTGTGACACTGAGAGGTAGAAGTACAAGATAATGTAGTCAAACGAGTCAAATCAAATTATCACAATTCAGTCCTCCTTCTTGGGAGGACCTAGTCAGAAACACCAGGAAACAGTGGAGGCTAAGACAAGAACCTCCAGATGCCTCAAAGCATGTTCTACTCTTCTTAGAAAAGGTGACCCAAAACATCTGCAGGCCATAGTGTCCTGTCCAATTAGGTGAAGACCAGTAAGAGGGCTGTTCATTGTAGTCACATGATCCAGGGTCACCATAATTCAGAGAACTCCAAAGAAGGAGGTCAGTTCACATCTGGACACTGAACAGGACAGGCCTGAGGGTGTACGGTTTGGAATAATAGAAGAAGACCCTACTCTGATGACTAGGAAACAGGCCTGTTTGTAGCCTTGAATTTTTCTTTGAACTGTGCCATTTTTCTCTAAACAGTAGAGGTCGACTCTAAAGGCTGGGAAGGAAGCCTTACTTGCCTGAGCAACCCTAGCATCACATAACCTGTGCAGGTATTAAATTAAAGATATTAGTACACAATGCAAAAATGTACACAGTTGTTAGATTAACAATAAAGTAATCATTGAGTTAAAGTGCAGTATTTGAACCCTCTTGTTTAACAAACAATCACTGTGCAACTCACAATCACAATCACGTATCCATTACTAAACCACATTAATTACGTTCAAGGTTGTGGGGTCAGAGTCAATCCCAGTCAATGAATTGTAATCATCTCCCTCTAAGTTATTTCATCTGCTCTTTCTGATTTCTGCTGTGATTTTGAAGATTACTTTAATATATTTCTTAAGTACACCTCATTTGTCATAGCCATGGATGTGGACATAACAAGACCACAATGCTCAGAGAAAACCCCTGAGGACATAGAGTGGGTTAGGATCTCCTTTCTCCTTCTCCAGGTTCCAGCTCCCTAAGGCAGATCAGCAGTTGTACGGTGGCTAGTCAAGAGGTTCAAAGTTCAGACTGCTTCAAATGCTGCCTCCCTCCGTGGGCCGCGGTCAGTAGAAGAAGAAGAATTGCTCCCAAGATGCTCCAGCAACCTGAATTGGCTTGTCGTGATTTATCAATGATGTAAAAGTATTGGATTTTATGCACATTGTCTTTATGTATTTTGTGGGTTTTGGATCTGCAGATCACATTTTGATTGTTAATTTTATATTTTGATCTTGTCCTGTAAAATTGACTTTGTCTAATACTGTATATTGTTTTTACTATTTAGGCAATACCACTGGAAGTGTCAATTGACCTCGATAGCACTTGATAGTTATCAGTATGCTGCTGCTGGAGTATGTGAATTTCCCCTTGGGGATTAATAAAGAAGAATCTATCTATCTATCTATCTATCTATCTATCTATCTATCTATCTATCTATCTATCTATCTATCTATCTATCTATCTATCTATCTATCTATCTATCTATCTATCTATCTATCTATCTATCTATCTATCTATCTATCTATATTTGAGCTGCTAGTTATGACTTCTGACCTGTTTTTTGTTTTCTTTACCATCACCCTGGCCTTTAACTATTTGCAGTTATCCTCAGACAATCCGTTTATCCCTTAACAGCAGATAAATGACACATTGACATTATGACATTGAGCTCATTTTTATTGCTTTCATGTCAAATGAGTAGGCCTATACTTTTGATGCTTGCAATTTTGTAACTCTGATTTCAGGTATATTAGAGCACTCTGTATGCACTTTATGGGATACAATCAAGAGACTGCAACCTTCAACCACCACATGAGTCCTGACTGCTGGTTTCTTTAGTAGATAAGAAGCTTCACTTTCCATTCCCCACGCCATTTGTCATGTTCTCATGTTCCACTTAACATCCCTTGTTCCTGGAAAGTTATGGTAACATACTGTACATCTCGCTGGATCAAAATGAATGTGCTTCACTTTACAAGGCCCTAATGATTCAATGTATTTCAGTGAATCTCTTTTGTCATGTAACTAACTTTGAAATATCTTTATATATTTTTGTAGGAGGAAACTGTGTGGATGGAACGACTACACCGTACAATTAAATACAATTCTCAAGGCAGCTTAGTTCAATTTAGAGTTGTGGAAGGCTGGAGACTATTACACATAAGTATAAATGAAGCACAGTGCCAGTCCAAAGCAGGGCACACTCACGGGCACATCCAAAATCAGACAGAAAGCTCCACTAAGTAATCTAAACTGTTCATTTTTGGGATGCACAGCAGAAGGAAAAGTAGAAAATTGTAAAACTAATCAGTTTGACAGTGACCAGTCTGGGATTCATTCCCCATTTCATGAATCTATCAGAGCACCCTTGTGCCAACAAGCCACTCCTGCATATTTATAAATATACATCCATTTTCTGAATACACTGATCCAGGACTTATATACAAATTTACATTTATACTGAATATTGCCTATCAAGCAAACTTTGAAAAAACTATATATATATATATACACACACTAGGGGGTTCCCCCCTGCTTGCTTCACTCGCCAACCCCCCCTTACCTGCACTAAACACCAGCCACTTCACATCTCTGACACTCGTTTAGTTTATAATTTAAAAATGGAATAAGAATTTGAAAATGTAACAACATCATATTAAAGTTCAATAAATTCTGAAAAGGAACATATATATGTAGATTTTAAAATAAGCCCGATTTAAAATATGACAAAAAATGTGACATAAAAACATCACCGTTTCACTTTTAGGCTTAGGAGTTTACAGTTAGGTCCATAAATATTTGGACAGAGACAACATTTTTCTAATTTTGCTTCTGTACATTACCACAATGAATTTTAAATGAAACAACTCAGATGCAGTTGAAGTGCAGACTTTCAGCTTTAATTCAGTGGGGTGAACAAAACGATTACATAAAAATGTAAGGCAAATAAAGCATTTTTTAACACAATCCCTTCATTTCAGAGGCTCAAAAGTAATTGGTCAATTGACTCAAAAGCTATTTCATGGGCAGGTGTGGGCACGTCTGTCGTTATGTCACTATCCATTAAGCAGATAAAAGGCCTGGATTTGATTTGAGGTGTGGTGCTTGCATGTGGAAGATTTTGCTGTGAACAGACAACATGCGGTCAAAGAAGCTCTCCATGCAGGTGAAAGAAGCCATCCTTAAGCTGCGAAAACAGAAAAAACCCATCCGAGAAATTGCTACAATATTACAAGTGGCAAAATCTACAGTTTGGTACATCCTGAGAAAGAAAGCAAGCACTGGTGAACTCAGCAACGCAAAAAGACCTAGACGTCCACGGAAGACAACAGTGGTGGATGATCGCAGAATCATTTCCATGGTGAAGAGAAACCCCTTCACAACAGCCAACCAAGTGAACAACACTCTCCAGGGGGTAGGCGTATCGATATCCAAGTCTACCATAAAGAGAAGACTGCATGAAAGTAAACACAGAGGGTGCACTGCAAGGTGCAAGCCACTCATAAGCCTCAAGAATAGAAAGGCTAGATTGGACCTTGCTAAAGAACATCTAAAAAAGCCAGCACAGTTCTGGAAAAACATTCTTTGGACAGATGAAACCAAGATCAACCTCTATCAGAATGATGGCAAGAAAAAAGTATGGAGAAGGCGTAGAACAGCTCATTATCCAAAGCATACCACATCATCTGTAAAACATGGTGGAGGCAGTGTGATGGCTTGGGCGTGCATGGCTGCCAGTGGCACTGGGACACTAGTGTTTATTGATGATGTGACACAGGACAGAAGCAGCTGAATGAATTCTGAGGTGTTCAGAGACATACTGTCTGCTCAAATCCAGCTGAATGCAGTCAAATTGATTGGGCGGTGTTTCATGATACAGATGGACAATGACCCAAAACATACAGCCAAAGCAACCCAGGAGTTTATTAAAGCAAAGAAGTGGAAAATTCTTGAATGGCCAAGTCAGTCACCTGATCTTAACCCAATTGAGAATGCATTTCACTTGTTGAAGACTAAACTTCAGATAGAAAGGTCCACAAACAACAACTGAAAGCCGCTGCAGTAAAGGCCTGGCAGAGCATTAAAAAGGAGGAAACCCAGCATCTGGTGATGTCCATGAGTTCAAGACTTCAGGTTGTCATTGCCAGCAAAGGGTTTTCAACCAAGTATTAGAAATGAACATTTTATTTCTAGTTATTTCATTTGTCCAATTACTTTTGAGCCCCTAAAATGAAGGGATTGTGTTAAAAAATGCTTTAGTTGCCTCACATTTTTATGCAATCGTTTTGTTCACCCCACTGAATTAAAGCTGAAAGTCTGCACTTCAACTGCATCTGAGTTATTTTATTTAAAATTCATTGTGGTAATGTATAGAACCAAAATTAGAAAAAACGTTGTCTCTGTCCAAATATTTATGGGCCTAACTGTATATATATATATATATATATATATATATATATATATATATATATATATATATATATATATATATATATATATATATATATAGATAATATAATGTATACACTAGCCATGGTACCTGTCAAAGACAGACAATAGAATAATTAAAAAAATATCTTCTATCTCTTGCCCTACGTGTACCTCCAGTGTTTTTCCTCTGTAGTTGCGTGTGTGAATGTCTCTTCACCGGTGGTCCCCCTCTCAGGAATGTTCCAGTAAAGCCTGCTTCTCAGACTCTGTCACTTTTTCTTCCATCCTGTCCAGTTTTATATTTGCTGTCTTTAAAGGCGACTCTCTCAGTGTGCCTCATGCACCTGTACTCCTCCTTGTGTGTCTCACAATCGCACTTTCTCTTTCATCAAACTGACTAACCACACCAAAGCCACACTGACCAATCAGATTGCTCAGATGGACTAGACACATATACTTTAGTATTTTATTATATATTAGGTGCCACTCACTGACTCACTCAAATAGATCAGCTAAGGTTAAGAGGCACAAATTTGGAATATGCAAGTAAACTCTACAAGGTTTTAAGCAGGATGGGACCTGAACCCAGAACTCTGCAGCTGTGAGGCAGTAGTCATAATGCTTTAATAAATGTTCATGCCTATAATGTGCACTAACACTGTGTGCTAACACTGTACCTTTTGTTGCAGTCTGTTAAGCTTAACTGGACTAAGTAATGCAGACTGATGTTGCCTATAATAACTGATAAAGAATTAATAGATGCAATAAGACTTTTTGGGTCAGTGTAGCGGCTGCCACTGCCTGTGAGGCTTCACTAAGGCTGCTTCCTTTTTTCCTTTATAGTCGTATAGACCATCAATGTTTTATACAAACTTATATGAACATTGCACATTCATTAATCTTACTACACATATTCGGAATATTTTGCTTTATCTTGAAGCAGGATAAGTACCTGCTGTGGAAAGGCTCCAGTATCTGCATATGACTGCGTTTGCTTGGTTCTGTGATCTATCTTCAAACTGGCGATGCTGCCAGCAGCAGATTTTGTCATTACTCTTTCTTTGAATCTGGTTGCTCTGACAACTGAGGGATTATGGACTTTTGTAATTCAGCACTGCTTCCACTGCTATCCTTGACTGATGTTGTATTTATAATGTCTTATTACATTTATTTTTCTGCCCATTTTTGCTGCAATGCTTCTTGCTGCATCATTTTGATTATATGTTACCATAGAAAGTGTTACTTTCCTCAGTTAATTTTTACACCCGTAACAATATATTGTATAAATATTAAATATGTATAAAACTGTCTCCCTGAATGTGCTTGCTCACTAATACATTTACTTACTTGGCTGCTCAGCACTTCATTTTTTAGTTGCTTCAGAATATCTTTGACTGATGAGATGTTATTAAAGGGTGATAAATCAAACCTTGACATTAGCCTTCTGAACAAAGATGTTGTGTGGATGCATATTGTGACATGGCAGAAACGCACACACTTTGCTTCACTTCTTATTGCAGCACATCAAAGCTTTGCATGTGAAGGAGACCGACTCTAGGAACCCATTTTGATGGACCATGATATCCTGATGTGAACTTGGTCTAATCAAAGGAAGAAACTAACTCTGGACAGGGTGCCTTTACATTGTACTGCCTACTTGGACAAAAACCAGCCAATACACGTCTTTGGGATGAAAGTACCTTGATGACATCACACAAAGACATGGGGGGGGGGGGGGGGGGGGACACACGCAATGTCCACAAACATAGCAGACATAGAATTCACACCCAGGATGCCATCTTAATCCCAAAATGCACTTGAGATGTGAAATTGTGAGCAGTTAGGTGTGTGTAACCTCAAAGGGCAGATATGGCACAAGTATCACAACACAACTGCTTTAACATTCTATGTTGACCAATTCTTGTACGCCACAGTATATAAACTTGCATCTGTCCTTTTTTTTTTTTAACCCATTTCTCATCACAAGGAGGCAATTTGCAATCACAAACAAATGTAAAATGCATAGAAAGAAAGAAATCATAGACCCTTGGAGAAAACTCTGATAGAAATGGTGAGTTCACAGAGCCGTGATTATTACTATTTGAAGTACAGAAGACAACTGAGGAAGCTACACACGGGAAAGGCTCTGATACCAGATGGAGTCAGTCCTCGAGATCTTAAGGTCTGTGCTGACCAACTTTGGTGGTGTCCTCTGTCACCTGTTCAGTTTGTCCCTAAGGCTTCAGAAAGTGTCACTGCTATTGTAAACATCCTGCATTGTTCCTGTTCCAAAGAAAGCAGGTGTCCCTTCACCTAGTGACTTCAGACCAGTGGTACAAATGTCTCACATCACGAGGACCATTGAGAGACTGGTCGTAGACTTTAGGAATCTTCTTGTGGTGGACCACCTGGACACAATGCAGTTTGTCTGTCGGATAAAGACTGGAGTTGAGGATGCAATTATCTATCTGCTCCACAAGGCTTATCTTCACCTGGACAAAGCTGGCAGCACTGTGGAGACTATGTTTTTTGATTTCTTCAGTGCCTTCAGTACCATGCAGTCATCCCTATCAAGGGCTAAACTCAGAAATATGCAGGTGGATGAGCCTGTGGTGTCCTGTATATTGGACTATCTGTTGGCAGTTTGTAAGACTCTAGGACTGTGTGTCTGATGAGGATGTGAGCAACACTGGAGCACCATAAGCAACAATCCTGTCTCCTTTTCTCTTCATTTTGTACATCTCTGATTACAAATATAACACCAGGTCATGTCACTTGCAGACAATTTCAGATATTTCTGCACTCAAGGGGGTTTTGATAAAGGGGATGAGACAGAATATCGGAGTCAGGTGAAGAAGGTTGTTTCTTGGTGCAAAGAGAATCTGCGTCTTAACATCAGCAAACCAAGGGACTGGTTATTGACTTTTACCACACCAAACAGCCGGTTTGTCAGGTCACTATTCCTGGAGTGGATGTAGAGGTGGTCCACTCCTACATGTACTTGGGGGTCCACATCAACGACAGGTGGCACTGGTCTCGTAATACAGAGAAACTATATAAGAAAGGGCAGAACAGGCTCTTCTTCCTTTGTTCCTTTAGTATAAGTAGTGACATCCTTCACATCTTCTACAACTCTGTGATGGCCAGTGCGATTTTCTACATTTTGGCGTGCTGGGCTGGTAACATCACTTCAGGAGAGGCCCACCAAATCAATAGGAAAATTAAAAGGGTAAGCTCAATTATAGGACACACTCTGGACCCCCTGAAGGTAGTAGCGAAGGAGAGAATTCAAACAAAACCAAGTGAGATTATGAACAATGCTGCACATCTTCTCTCTGACACATTAACACTGAGGATTTTCAGCCAATGAATCAATCAGCAGAAGTGTGTCAAGAAATGTTACTCTGAGGCTCCTTTATACCAACAGTAACACATCTGCATAACACCACATTGGGATTGTGACAGCCAAGTCAGAACTTTTCTTTCTTTTTTAATTTTCTTGCTTTATAGTCATTATGGTGTGTGTTCAGACTAAAGTGTGTGTTTATACACAGTATATTTATCTATTTATGTATTTATTTACTTACAGAGCTTTTGTAAAAAGCCATATTTACCCCTGGGGACAAATAAAGTTTTATCTCTCTATCTATCAACATAGAGTAAAATAACAGGAGATTCAAACAGAATCAGAACCAATTACACAACAACCATAAAAATATCAAGATATTTCCAAACGGTAGAACGACTGGGCAAAAAAAAAAAAAGACACTGCTGGGGAAACTGAGCATCACAATTGGTTTAAACTGCATATCTAAATGTCTACCTGACAGTAATCTGTGTTTTGACTTTCTCTTGTCAGTGAGCATGATGGTGCCACTCTAATCTGGTAGCACCCAATTTTGGGACAGGAGGTACATAACAAAATATGAAGGGGCCTCACTTCTAAATTATACTGTTCATGGAAAATGTCTTTAAAAAGGAAACAAAAAAAAAAGCTACCCCAGTGGTCCTGCTGCCAAGTGTAAGTAACAACGGTGAGGCCAGCTCCATGTAGTATAGCACCAGTCACCACCACATACTACAGGGAATTATTGAATGTAATGATTTTAATTCTCTTCGTTCAATTTATGGTCAATGTACCTTCTAGTATTTGTTTCTAGCCCCACTGTGTCAGAAATATTAAAAATAAAGTGACAACGCATTACTTGGTACAATGCTATACCATAGCAGTCACAGATCAAACAAAGCAATGGCAATAAAAACAACACTACATATCAATAAAATATTACTTGGAAAATATATAAATGTCACATATACAACAGCATGTACCAGACAGAACAAGGAACAGCCAGACAACCTGAGCTACAGATGGCCGGTAACAGTGAATCTACAGGGCAAACTGAATGGTACTACAAGCGCTTACGTCACAGTGCCTGGGTCAGAGGTCAGCAGATGACTGTATCCGACATAGCAGCCTGTTAATACAAGCTGTTTGCAGGTATTGGTGGTACTGAAGGCTGCGATACCATTTGTGGCACAGTTGGAGCAAATGGTTTGTTCCTGATATGGGTGGTGTCTAAGATGGTCTTCTGCATTCTTTTTCACAAGGAGATAAAAGTAAATGCAAGTGACTTGTGACATACAGTAAGTAGATTAATTTTTGTCGAGGAAATGTACCTAATTTAAAACTATTTGTCATGCAGGAGAACAGGTTTCAGCTAATGAGTCACTAGCCTATTCATTCAGCGTAAATGATTGTACCATCCTTGCCTGATAAACTCTGTATGGGACATTATGAGAACTTATTAAATGGTTTATAGAAGATCATTTTTATTGAGACGTACACAGTATGAAGATTAAAGGCTAGGTTAGTCACCTCTGACACAAATCCAAGGCCAATTCAGCTCCCTCCCAAACCAGCTCTGTCTTGGGACCTGATTAAAGTGGCAGAGAAATCTTAGCAAGCAGCTGTTAGTTGGTCCTTGCAGGCTTTATATTTTTCTGCCGAATCTCAAAGAAACAATCCATGTTTGCAACGAAAGACTTTATCAGAATGGAAAATGCAGTTTAGTAAAACGTTATTTTGTAGGTTACTTCATGCTGATTGCTAAATTATTTATTCTCAGCTAGACTGCACAGAATGTTAATGGGTACATCAATTTCCATCTGACTTGTGCTAAATTTATTCAAAGATATTTTGCCAAAAATGAATAAAACCATGAGTCCTTAAACTACAGAAAAAGCTTCAATTTAGAGGATATTAAGATTCAAATAACATCTATAACTGACAAATGTCTGAGACACTGTGTGATGTTGTAAGTGTAAAAATCACACTGCTTATTGCAAGACCCATAGAGTCTAGCGACATGCTGCTCTTCCTAGGAGTCCACATTCAGCTTGGATGGCATCAGGGATTTCCTGTTAGAAGCTGAGGTGGACTGGACAGAAAACTGTGCTCTGAAAGCTGCAAGTTTTGGCTCAGATTTTTACACCATTAATGTAGTCATACTTATATGAGAGCTTCATTAGATTAATAAAAATCACTCACTCGCTGTAAACTGATCACCATTTGACAATGAGCTGACTTAGATGAACGGAGTGTCTGATGGACAGCGAAGAGATCGTACTGGAAATGCATAGTGGAAGCCTGTGTTTAGAATGAGCTTAAATCAAACCTGCAGAAGAGGTAAGTCTCACCATCAGGGCAGACACTCAAAAGACCACTGTAGAGGGGAACCAAAAGATGATGGGTTCTTATCACGGGGCAATCTTACAAAGTTGAAAAATACATTTGTATGATGTGAATATTAGTTTAAACAGTAACACTTTAGTTTGGGTACTGCAAAAATGCATCATAGGCTTCTTCTAGTGTTAACAACACTTATAAAGACATCAGTAAAGTGGTTACGCATCTTTGCTATGTCCATCTATCCATCCATTATCCAACCCACAATATCCTAACTACAGGGTCACTGGGGTCTACTGGAGCCAATCCCAACCAACACAGGGCGCAAGGCAGGAAACAAACCCCGGGCAGGGCGCCAGCCCACCGCAGTCTTTGCTATGTGACCTACTAACATAACTTCACTTTGGATCAGTCATTTCTCTTGATATTGCATACTTCATTGTGAATCTTACATTTTAACAAGTAATTTTACCAGAATATAAAATGGTCTTATTATGCTATACTGTACAAAGATGAATAACTTATCTACTGATGTTTTATAAGCATGATGAAGACCAAATAAGAGAAAAAAAAAAGTATTTGATGCATGTTTGCAATACCTAAATTAAACTATTAGCATTTAAACAATTACCAAGGGAAAAAAGAGCTCTCTCAAGCACAGTATGTTCACATAAGTAGAAAATCCGGAAATCAGACTGTGTACACACAAGAACGGAGCAGTGCCACTGTTGTTGGTCAATGTGTTTTTAGCAACTACTTTACAGCCACTTCGATCTGTTTATTACTGTGCCACATGTTTTTAAACTCTAAAGGAGCAGGTGTTTAATTAGGATCATACATCTGTGGTTAGGCTTCCACGTTTATTCTAGCAGCTTTCACAAAATTTACATTTTATTATATTACCAAGAAACTGATGGTTTTATCGGCAAAGAATTGCAGCTTTTACACTGTTTGGTAATTTTAATCTGATTTTATTCTCATATTTTTTTCCTCTTGGGTATTCTTCAAGCATTCAAAATTAAACAAACCAGCTTTCTAAACCATTTAAGACCAGATGTCATCTGCTTCCCTCAGGTGAAGGCCTCAAGCTTTAGAATAATGCCTAGCAGCAGCGTATTGCTCCATTATGTTCATTGTTTTCTCTTGCAAATTAGCCGTGAATAATGTCATAGATTTAATACTAATCTAATGCATATTAGGTTTCAGCAGCTTGTGCAGTAGAATACTATTTTTGAAAGTACATGCCTGCATTATAAGATACAAAGTACAAATTCAATGTGAATAAAAACAACAGCAATAGTGCAATAGACATTAATGTATGATATGCAGATCACTACAATATTTAAACATCTTTGACCATCCATTTTCCAACCCGCTATATCCTAACTATAGGGTCACGGGGGTCTGCTGGAGCCAATCCCAGCCAAAACAGGGCGCAAGGCAGGAAACAAACCCCGGGCAGGGCGCCAGCCCACCACAGACTTCTTTGACCATTTAAAATCAATTCTTCATTAACTCACAATAACCAAAAGTATTGGTGAGACCTGCAATGTGTACTCCATGACACTTGTGAAGAGGCCTCAGCACATCTACTCTGTGTATAACAAAAGAAAAGAACATCTATGACAATAATACCACAGTATTTTACTTATGACACAACAAGCCTACTGCTTCTATCTGCTCCTTCTTGATACCTTTGAAGCCTTGAAGCTTTCGTGGATTTTTACTCTAACCTTTGCCCTAATTATGCCCCCTTTTAACTCCCTTTAGAAGGTGTGTTATTCTTTAAAACCTAGATTGCCATAGATACCTTAAAAATAATACATTTCAAATGGAAATAATATAGGAGGTAATGGTAATGTTACAGTTAGGTCCATAAATATTTGGACAGAGACAACTTTTTTCTAATTTTGGTTCTGTACATTACCACAATGAATTTTAAATGAAACAACTCAGATGCAGTTGCAGTGCAGACTTTCAGCTTTAATTCAGTGGGGTGAACAAAACGATTGCATAAAAATGTGAGGCAACTAAAGCATTTTTTTAACATAATCCCTTCATTTCAGGGGCTCAAAAGTAATTGGACAATTGACTCAAAGGCTATTTCATGGGCAGGTGTGGGCAAGTCTGTCGTTATGTCATTATCAATTAAGCAGATAGAAGGCCTGGAGTTGATTTGAGGTGTGGTGCTTGCATGTGGAAGATTTTGCTGTGAACAGATAGCCTGTGGTCAAAGGAGCTCTCCATGCAGGTGAAAGAAGCCATCCTTAAGCTGCGAAAACAGAAAAAAACCCATCCGAGAAATTGCTACAATATTACGAGTGGCAAAATTTACAGTTTGGTACATCCTGAGAAAGAAAGCAAGCACTGGTGAACTCAGCAACGCAAAAAGACCTGGACGTCCACGGAAGACAACAGTGGTGGATGATCACAGAATCATTTCCATGGTGAAGAGAAACCCCTTCACAACAGCCAACCAAGTGAACAACACTCTCCAGGGGGTAGGCATATCGATATCCAAGTCTACCATAAAGAGAAGACTGCATGAAAGTAAACACAGAGGGTGCACTGCAAGGTGCAAGCCACTCATAAGCCTCAAGAATAGAAAGGCTAGATTGGACTTTGCTAAAGAACATCTAAAAAAGCCAGCACAGTTCTGGAAAAACATTCTTTGGACAGATGAAACCAAGATCAACCTCTACTGAATGATGGCAAGAAAAAAGTATGGAGAAGGCGTGGAACAGCTCATTATCCAAAGCATACCACATCATCTGTAAAACACAGTGGAGGTAGTGTGATGGCTTGGACGTGCACGGCTGCCAGTGGCACTGGGACACTCGTGTTTATTGATGATGTGACACAGGACAGAAGCAGCCGAATGAATTCTGAGGTGTTCAGAGACATATTGTCTGCTCAAATCCAGCTAAATGCGGTCAAATTGATTGGGTGGCGTTTCATGATACAGATGGACAATGACCCAAAACATACAGCCAAATCAACCCAGGAGTTTATTAAAGCAAAGAAGTGGAAAATTCTTGAATGGCCAAGTCAGTCACCTGATCTTAACCCAACTGAGCATGCATTTCACTTGTTGAAGACTAAACTTCAGACAGAAAGGCCCACAAACAAACAGTAACAGAAAGCCGCTGCAGTAAAGGCCTGACAGAGCATTAAAAAGGAGGAAACCCAGCATCTGGTGATGTCCATGAGTTCAAGACTTCAGGTTGTCATTGCCAGCAAAGGGTTTTCAACCAAGTATTAGAAATTAACATTTTATTTCCAGTTATTTAATTTGTCCAATTACTTTTGAGCCCCTGAAATGAAGGGATTGTGTTAAAAAAATGCTTTAGTTGCCTCACATTTTTTATGCAATCGTTTTGTTCACCCCACTGAATTAAAGCTGAAAGTCTGCACTTCAACTGCATCTGAGTTGTTTCATTTAAAATTCATTGTGGTAATGTACAGAACCAAAATTAGAAAAAAGTTGTCTCTGTCCAAATATTTATGGACCTAACTGTATATGGGAGGAATGCCTTTTTAATGATTTAACTATAAAATGCAATTGCTTTAACATTTTTAAGTTGTAATATTAAATACCACAAGCTGTAGTACTAGGGTGGTGTACCATGTTAGCCAAGTCAAGCAAAATGACACCTTTTGTTGGCTAACTAACAAGATTACAGGTTTAAAGGTTTTCGAAAGCCTGCATATTGTAATCTTTATAGTTAGCCAATAAAAGGTGCCATTTTGCTTGACTTCTCACCACATACCACAGGCTGGAAATTGCTTTGAGACTGTTACTTGCACAAGAACATATATTTTGTAAAGCGTGATGAAAAACGAGGAATGGCACACACTCTGGTGCAAATACAAATTACCAGACATGCTCAAAATCTGCAATTGAGTTACTTGTTGTTTATTTCTCTGATGTTTCTTTTGTTCAGCATTTGACTTTTTTTGCAACTTATGCAATTTCAGATTAATTCTCTATAGATCTAGTGAAAAAAGTAAGCAGAAGTAATCTCCAGGAGGAATTATAACTTCCTTTATTCTATCGTATATAGTTTTAGTAGACATCCTCTTGCACTTTTTCTTCATTATCAACTGAACTTTCACCTTCTTCTTTATCACTTGAATTGCCAATACTGCATTAAGCAGGGGGAATGTACAATATTTTACATGCACCGTGAATAAAACCTTACCCAGATCTTCAGTTTTAATTATTTTACAAATACTAAAATACACATGAATGCCACTTGCATTGACTAACATAAAATGTGTGCTGCTGATCTGAAATGTCTCATTTTGCTTAGTGTATTTTACTGTCAAATTGACTGTTACTCATAAGATCTGAATTTGAGTACCCAGCCTTGAGTCTTTCTATACTACACAGGATATTATTTGAAACTAGCTGTGTAAGCCTGTGCTGTAAAAAGCCGGGGTCTTAGAAACTATTGAAATCGTCACAAAAAAAAAACTGAAATGTAGAGATGTCATGTCATTGAAAGGAACTACTCTGGGCGTCTCTCTCCTAGGAGGTTTAATTTTGATGACAGGCTTTGCAGCTCTTGTGCATTAGTGGCGGGAGGAAAAGTAAAAGGGATACCGTTTTGCCGATGTTAGCAGCTAAGCGACTTTGTCTTTCTTCTGAGGTTTCATTCGGCTGACATGCTGGCTTCGCTTGTGTTATTACCAGCTTAGCGAGTTTCTGTTTCCTTGGCGGTGGAGCCCTTACCCCGACTCCACCTCTCACTTCCAGGCTGGACAGACACACACACTTCCACACATAGACGTTTATATATAAGATAATCTAAAATTCCACAACTTTTGCAACCTGTGTTACCTTATGTGAGGTCACTGTGGTGCCCAGAACGATATATCAGTAGAGTGCAATGAACATTTTGTGCTGAATGAGTAAGATGAAGAGGCCCACCTGATATATCACTTGTTTTAACCAGGATCGTATAAGTTGTTTTTTCCACCATCTCTTCTTCATCAATTACTGCTGCCAACTCACAAAACACTGTTCTCTTTGATCCTCGCGTCTTTGAAAGCCAATCATTATATGTGAATATTGATACTTCTTGATCACTGAGATTCCGCATGATAATCTAAAATATAAAATTAGTAAAATTAATGTGGTTAATAAAGTTTAAGAAAAGTTCTGAAAAATATGGTATTTAAATCCTGAAATCATTGTTATATAGCAAAAAGAGAAAAGGTATACCTCTGAGTTTATCTGGCTTGAACCTAATTATATGACCAATAGCAGACATCTAAATACAAATTTTTGAAAAGAAATTATGCATGTGTTTCATGTTTAATACCAATCAATCTTTTATACGTTATCAATATTACAATAACTGGACTTGGCTCAAACTTAACTCAAGTATGAAGAACTCGCCTTCATAGGGTTGCCAGGCTATGTCAGGGTGCAAATAAGCACAACTGTACCAACACTCGATTGCCAATAAATTTGGATGATAAGAAAATAGCAACCCCAGAAAAAGAAAAACATGAAATCTCTTGAAAGACAAGTACACTTCATAAAGAAGGCTTTCAGCTCTGCCATAAACAGCCAGATGACCGCAAGAATAACTTTTGCCTGACTCTTCTATTTGTGCTCCTTTCACCAGTACATAAGAAATATAGCCCTTCATATGGCAGAACATCATGACGCTGATGTTAAGACTATACTTTGACTGCAGCTTCATAAACATCACAATTGCATTCACCTAGTAGTAGTACAGATGCCATTTTGAATGTCAAGAATGAAATCTGTGTCCTTTAAGGTATCAATAAACAATTTACTCACACATTACAATTTATACATACATCTGTTTAGTTGGTAAGTGGGTAGGTTTTGCAATTGAGCAATTGAGCATGTACAAAATATGAGGCAAAACTAGGTGAGGAGATAAATAATTGTTATGTCATTCATTTTTGTCTCATTTTAATCACCTCCTATAATGGCTGTGCTTCCTTACTACTTCCTTTGTACTTCCAGGGTGTTACAGGGAGCATCTGAGAGATGAACACATATAACAGAAATACTCCATGTTGTTGTTATCAACTACAGAGGCCAACATGAACACCTAAATCCGTCCTATTCCATTAAAGATAACGGTGTTATAAGATCCGTCGACTGAAATGTGACCACATCAGATATATGGAAATGAAAAACTAGGCCAAGTGGTTAATTAGAGGGTAGCTGACTAATCATGTTTTGGTTTCAGCCTTCAAGCTACAATTCCTCTTCTTCCATCTGGAGAGACATTCTGCTGTGGGAAGTGAAGTGCTTTTTCTGACCTTGAGCTTTAAATGCATCACTTTAAAAATTAAATCTAAATCAACTTTTGTCAAAAGCTGCAAAAATGTACTTTCAATGTTATGTGTAGAAATGCTGTGCTGATTTAGAAAGGGATCAGAAACACCAAGTAAGCAGGACATCTACATTTTAAATTACATACGTCGCATTTATTTACTATTCAACGTTTGCAATGATCACTACACTACGAGAAATGTAAAATAAAATGCAAATTCATGATTAGCAAATATTTTTACCAATTTTCACAACAGTGAACATTTAGCTGTTTAGCCACAAATTAGGCTCTTAGAAATGAATGTAGGAAAACGTTAACTCTAAATGTCGCTTTCACTACATGTTCAATATACCTTTTCCAAAAACCAGTCTGGACGGCTTCCTTTCCCTTCCGTTCGAACCCGCATCTTCTTCAGTGGAGCTATATCATCTATCTCCATGGTAAAGTTATCTTCTTGACCTCTTTCAAATCTACAAAATATCAAATGGTAAGCAATTTAGTTCCTACATCAACAGTTTTAATTACTTTTAAAAAAATGTCACACAGTCTCAGACAAAATAACTGTATAATTGAATTCAATAGATTTGAAAGTTCACCAGAATGTCATTTTATATAATGTGCTTTTAAGGAATATGATTCATGTTTTGAATATTCAAAACAATGTGGTGAGAAGTCACAGAATTCACTGATTACTGTAAACAACAGACAAGTAAAATATGACTAAGCAGAATACGACAAATCGTGCAAGTTTAGAATCCAACCTCAAACATATCTGTCACGCAGACAAATCTTGCAAATGTTCTTACTTTGGAATTAAGGGATATTGTTCAGGTATAACGTAATGCTTAATGAAGGTGGCACTATCCGTTTGAATGGAGCATGTTATTGTAAGATAACTTACAGCGTTGGTCAGCTTTTATAAAAGTTAAAGTAAGGGGTAGTTGGACGCGGAGGTGGACAGGCCATTGGCAGCTGTTGACAGTGCTAGGATGGATTACTTTGTATGCTGATGCGCTGCATGTGTTGTCTGGAAGTTTCTTATATAGTTTGTCTCCAAAATATCTCTGCTATGAAGAGTTTATGGGCATGTACAGTACACTATCAATACCACTTGTCAGTGGTAAACTGAGGTGCACTGATGTGTCTGGTGGCCAGTCTCTCCGCTGCTATGAGTAGAGAGGAGAGGTCAGGAGCATGCACTGATATAGCAGCGCGTTGCCACACCCACCACTCGACAAACCACCTCAAGATCCCAAGTTAGGACCCGGAACACTGGAACAGTGTGAGTTTTTTTACAGTGGCTAGAGTGCCAGTCCTGCCACCAACCCCCAAGTTCTCTATGCAAGTTGGAGGACCTGCAGGGCTGGATGCAGGTAACATTACACCCAGGATAGGACAATCAGGTTAAGGGCCTTGCTCAAAGGCCCAAAGAAGTGGAGTCACTTCTGGCATTTACAGGATTCAAACCCATAAACCTTTTGATTGCTGATGCAGATCCCTAGCCTCAGAGCCACCACTCCACCTATCAGTGTGCTTATGGCCACACCAGTGTGCCCGATCTCGAAAGATGAACACACTCAGGTTTGGCCAGTACTTGGATGGGAGACCACCTGGGAACCCCAAGTGCTCTAAGCTATGAGTAGAGGTTCATGATATTTGTAAAACAATACTGGGACCAGGAGAGGTAATGTTCATGAGTTCTAATAGCAGTAGTGCGTGACATCAAGGATGGATGTATAAAGCATCTACACAACCCAGTCCAGGGAGGCTTTTAAAGGCTAATATGATTAACTATGGGGTCCACACAACAGGCCCAAGCAGCGGGTTCATCTAATACGAAAACAAAATAAACCAAGAATAACTTCAGAAATTGAGGGGTACACTGAAGTGAACTGGAGTGAAATGAACTGGACTTTTCCTTTCATTGTTTTTCTTGTCTGTTTTTTTAATTTTCAGTTGTTTAATAGCCCAGCTGGAAGAATTCATGTTTTAAAGTGTAAAAGTGTCATAAATTGAAAAACAGAATGATTAATCAGATTATTTTTTCATTATCCACAGACAGAGGAAAAAGTGGAATGACTTCATCACATTGCATTCCTTTGCTTCTTTCTTTGTGTTGTTCTTCAGGTTGTGGAAATATTAAGTAGATACATTATTATAATTCCACCTTTCATTTTATTCATTTTTTAACCCAGATAGTCATACAGTCTTGGGTTAAATATGATTAAATAAATAATAAGTGAACTGTACTTAACATAAGGGAAGCCAGTAAATAAGCTACTGGGCCACAAGCAATACACCAATTCTACCTCGACATTCCACAAGCAATACAACATCTGAGAACATCTGCACAGTAGTGCCAAAAAGACAACATACATATGTTACCCCCGGGGAATATTTGTTAACAGTTAATGAATGGGAAGGAGCCACAAAGATGGGCGGTGAGCCTGAGCTGCTACTGTGAACCTGGGGCTCAAAAATCTATCTATTCCACCGACGGAAAGAATTACATTCAGAAAAACTGGGTTATCTTTCCTTTTGAAACTTGTTATTGTGATATTTTTTTTTCTAGCAATTGATAAAAACTTGAAGGTATCATGTTTCAGCAAATTTAGAAGAAGCCAAGGTCGGGTGGTTAAGGTTAAATTGTCATGCTGAGGAATGCTGGAACTCAGTAGTTCTGGACATTTACGTTATAGGTGTGTGTGCATGTTCACCTGCTGTTCAGTATATTCAAATATAATTCAGTAACTTTCTGGTTACTCTAATGCTTATTGAATGTGCTGCTAGAATATAAATAATTTGATTACATTAGTCAGCTCTAAAAAGTAAAATAAAAGTAAAATACTATAAAATCATCCTGATTGTCTAATCCCAAAATCCTTTGTTGCACCAATAACGGCCACTGGTCAACTTTATTGCTATAGGATTATGTACACCACATACTGTACCTTTACATATTTTACTAAACAGCTACTCAAAAAATAGAAGTAGAAATGGACACTGAATTTCACTGACATTTATTGTAATATCTTAGCAGACTGCTCTCACCTGTCTTCATTCTTTGGAAGAATGATCTCTTCTGTGCTTCCACTGGTTCCGAAGACAGTTATGAAAATATTGGCATCTGTTCCAGCATTTTGAATATCACCAGTGACAACTGTTACCTCATAAAGTACCTGCAAAAATGATGGTCAAGTTGGGAAGAACATTGTGTATGATAAGGATACTAAAAACAAAGAATTATTAAAAACTGATGTTCTTACAAAATCCATACTACTATATTCCATGTGTAACAGCCAGGGAACAGAATGAATACTGTTGTGTAATTTATTTTAAGTTACATGTAATGTCATGTGGAGCTGGAGCCTATCCTGAGGAAGCATCTAGTCCTGGATGGGATGCTACTGCACATAAACACTTATAATAACCAAGAGCACTTTTGAGATGTGGGGAAACTGGGTATTGGTGAAAAAAAGCAAGCAAACACAGGGAAAACCTGCAAATTCCATCTAGGCAGAGGTGATACTTGAAGCCCTGAAGCTTTGAGTAGCCACTGATTGTCCTTTTCAGTAGCAATTTGAATGTAAGAAGCAACATCAGTCTTAATCTTTACACTACTGGTTAAATTCAAATCATATAGCATCAGCAAACAAACATTTTTTATCAACTACAGTACTCAAGTATCTTTATATCTAATACATTACTGTGGCTGTTCGTTTGTCTGTCCAAGATTTTAAATCACCTGTAGCTCGCAAACCATTTGAACTATTGACCTGAAATTTGGTACACATATACTACGTGACCTCTACTGTCCGCTTTCAGGGTGATGATTGACCTCCAAGGTTATTCCTCTTTTTAGTTTTAATTTTATTGTAGAATCAACTCTCGGTAGCAGTCGGCCATGCGGCACATGCGTATGGGGGCCGTTCTCATCCCTTCCACCTTCACCGTCACTTCTCCCACCTCTTCATATCTTAAATTATTCTTGAGGCAGATTGAAGACTTAAGTGCCAGCTTAAGTGAAAAATTAAGTAATTGCAACACAAACACTGACTTAATCAGTTTTAACGTGAAAAGATGAGAAGAAGCGGGCCGCTAGGAGGGGGGAGAAAAGAAGCAGCTGCTCAGGAAACAACAAGCGCATCAATCTCTGAGGAAACAAATGGTAAACGTACAGAGAAAGAGAATGAAAACTATGAAAGCTCAAGTCAAGCGTATTCACTGCACATTATCATGCAGTGCGCCGTTACTGGTAAATTAATAACTTTTAGGAAAAACTGTCAGAAATTTTAAGAAATTAGATATTGTGAGGGATTGCTGGCCATATATTCCGGCCAACACCTCCAAGCCGCCGGATGGAGCCCTGCCTGCAACATAGGGATGCCCCGAGTTCCAGCAGAGCATCATGGACAATGGAGTTTTTCATCACAGCCCTGCTGGATGCCATGGGGGCCTCTAGGGGTCGCTACAGGAAGGCCTAGAGACTATTACGTGCCCTATAACCCGGAAGTACGTCTTAGTCACAGTGACAGGGGGAATGACGTGCTTCCGGGATGAAAAAGAGAACTTTCGGATCTGACCCAGAAGTGCTAAGAAGTCACATGGACTGAGGGCGAAACACTTCCGGGTCACGGACTATAAAAGGACCATGGGAAATCCCAGACATCGAGCTGAGCTGGGTGGAAGGGCGGCAACGCGTCTGGGAGTGGAGGATTGGTTATTGTTTATTGTGTTATTTATGAGCATAGTGGAGTGGAGAGTTCTTGGTGCACATAATTATTATAAAATAAAGTCATATTGGACTTTTATCTTGTGTCTGGGTTCAAGGGAGCGATAGTGCCCTCTATCTGTTACAGTATTTAAAATAGAAAAAAATGTGTTTCATTTTATTGAATTCTGGCAAAATTAATATTAAGATGAGTGTTTAAGTATTGCAATAGAAAATGACTTAATGTTCCTTTAACAATATGCACTAAACAATCTACACAGACTGTTGATGAATGACATCTAACTTGTAATAAGATAAAATTATATAAAAATGGCACATTAAAGCCATGGCAAAAATACAGTGCATGTATCTATAATAAAATAATGCACATTCAAAAGATTAACAGGCATTGATGAAATGTTCCACAATTAAAGGCTACCTGATTTGTATCTAGTTTCCGGTATGCCATTGAAGGCAGGTCTGTATCATCTTGCAAGGATGTCCATTTAGTCGAGATCACCAGTGTTTACACTAAGCTGCTATCCAAATCAAGTACCACCTGTACCATGACATCCAGTCCAGAATTCCTACTGTTCACAGTTGCTCTTTTTTTTAGCCACACACTGATACAATTCTGTTTTCACTCTAACATGCAGAACAGTCGTAAAAAGTGGAAAACATGTGCTTACATACTGTAACTGGAAAAGGGTTATAATAAAAGAATACAACAAAAAAAGCTTACCTTATGGCCAATATTTATATTATCGGCATCAAGAACACTGAAAACCCGAGCTGTGAGACCATCACCCCTGTCTTTGGCAAGCCAGCATTTGCATGGAAAAACGTACATGACTCCTTTGGTCGGCACAGAAACGGTCAGCTCTTCTACTAGCCAGCAACTTTCTGGAGTGGCTCCATCATGACCTAGCTGTTAAGAGTAAACCATTAAAAAAGGTGAATTTTGATGCATTCTTTGATTCTGGGTTACTGTAATGTGAAAAGCAAACACAGTATAGAGGAGTCCACCTCTGCCCGCCACCTTGCCTATCACTCATGATGCAGGACACTGGTAGCCACCACAAGACATGAACAAAAGGCTAAAAGTCCTGGTTTTACCTTTGATTCCTATAAGTGGGAAGTCATTGTTGGACATTGTTGTACAGGTACAAGTCGTGACAGTTCTTAAGAGGCTTGTGCCATTATTTAAAGCAGTGTCTCTTTTATGTCAGGTGGGTCATTCCATTGCTTAAAAAGGAACTGCTTACTTTTGAAGGTTTATCCACTAATGTAATTCATTTCTTTTGTGCTTGCAGCATTCATTTCTGTGTTTTCAGCTGATGATTTGCCTTGGCCCTTATGAATTAGATGTTACTTTATCATGTAAGCAGTTGTGGTTGTAGTCCTAGTTTAGAACTGGTGTTCACTCAGAATTGGAGACCCAGCTGCTGGTAACTGTTGAGTGTTACAGACAGATGGCTTCAAGTGGTAGACAGAGGTCCAATACTGTAGACTACTACCTATTACAGCTGTCAACCACAATCATAGCAGTGGCAAATATCTGTTGGGAGCAGGTATTAACAACACATGGAAATAAGGCGGCTAATAGGGTCATGGACTTGGACTGACTACTGATTTCGATCACTGAGGCACAGCTGGCGGTTTGTAAATGCAGAGCCGGTAATGCAAGCTGCCAATCCTGACAATCATGAAGCAGTCGCCTGCTGAGGACTGTCTGTTTGTCAGGGTAGGGGAATTAATGCCGACAGCTCTGTAGTTCTATCTACTTTTTATTCCCTCAAATGCCTTTCCTTCTCCTCAATTCTTCTTGGACCTTCAGCTTTTCTGGCCACTGCTACATTCCTCAATTTATAGCTATGTAGTTTTTCTCTTCTCCCTTAACATCAGTTTTATGAAGATTTGGAGTTTGTTTCACAAAAACATCCATAAACACCAACAGCTCATGTTCAATCAAATAGTCAAGGCTTGTTACAAGTCAAGCTATAAGGTAGCTGGGAACAACAAATATATTGCAAGGCTAGAAATGATACTAGAAATAATAACATGTTAACAAAATATCCAAAAAGAAAAGGTGTATGTGTAATTTAAGAGAATAATATCTAGTCTATTCATTGATAATATCTTTTATTATTAACTAGCCACAGTACCCGTAAAAGATAAGCAATAGAGTAATGTAAAAATATTTGTTATCTCTTGACTTAAGTGTATCTTCAACGCCTTTCCTCTGTATTTGCGAGTGTAAACTTCACTTAACTGGTGCTTCCTCTCTCAAGCACATTCCCATGAAGCCGGCTTCTCAGACTCGGCCATTCATTTCGAGGCACCTTTCTCACCTCCTGTCTGTCTCATACAGCTTTACTCCTCCTCATACATCTCACATTTCCTATTTTGTCAAGTCACCAAAGCCAAACTGACCAATCAGATTGTTCAGAGGGACATTTATTATGCATTTATTATTTATTAATATGCTGCTACTTCTTTGTCTTGTTTTTGCACAATGTCTTGTCTTGCTTGTGTTTTAATTTTAATTTAAATTTTAATTCTATTTTTAAATTATTATTTGCATGTCATGTTGTTACACTGTGGACCCTGAGCTTCGCAATTTCGTCTATCTGTATACTTGTATATGGTTGAGATGACAATAAAGTTCACTTTGACTTTGATTATATAGTAGATGTCTAACAATATAAATGATTAAACAATTGTACAATAGTGCAAGGAAGCTGGATAAACCAGTTTTTTTGCGACCCCCAGGGTTTCATTGATAAAAATTGACAGGAGAAGATCTATTTTATGGTTTAATTGTTTGTTCGAAACTAAGTGGCGTGGTGGTGAGTTGAGTCTACCTGAAATGTTTTATTCATAAAAGCTGTACCCCCACACTGCAATGCAGCTGAACGGGGGAGGGGGTGGTCTCTGAGGTGTTTCATTGGTGAGTCAGCGGTTATAAAAGGAGGCTTGCAAATCCGTGGCGGAGGCCAAGTCATCACTGACTCCATTTAAGGCCAGGAGTGCCACACTGGACTATGCCAGACCAAACACTAATCGAATAGTGAGCCACCTGAGTGTTATAACTGGATTTCTGTACACATTTTTATGTACTTTTCTGCATCATTTTAGTCAATGATCTCAACTCAGTCTTCAATTATATTATGTACTTCTATTGTTAAGATTTTTTTGTGCTAGTTCAGCCACAAATTTTGTTTGTTCGCTGCAAGTACTAATTCATGCTCTTGTCATTAGGGTAGTGTCCCACATTGCTAGGGGTATGCTCTCCGAAGTTGTGACCCGCAGGAAATGACAAAACGGGTTTAAAGGTCACAGTAGGGAATTCTTCCTCATTTGATCTGAAGGATTCCAAACACCCCTCTTGCTTTTGCTAACACTCATTTTCTTTGACTCTGTTCTTTTAAATTTATGCCTGATTTTCTGAGCTCAGTCTTTGTCTTGTGTTTGGGTTTCGGTACTGTGTGGCTGTCTTTTTGACCTTTTCTGACTTCCCGACTCAGTCTATTCTGGCTGTGTTTCAAAACTTTTTTGCTATTGTTACTAGCATAACACTGGGAGCCTAAGAAAGATGAACTGATTATTACCCAAGTCACATTATTGTTTTTTTTTTTTTTGCTAACTCTCATTTCATCTGTGCTTATTATTATGAGCATGTTATCGATAATACATTAATAAATGTGTAGCTTAACTTCTGCCTGTTCTTTTATTCTTCTAATTGCCTGGTGTTATAGATGTAAAAGAGAAGAGCAAGTGCTAAACTACAGTAACTGCCAGTGTGGTAAGTGTATGGGATTTGAGACATTTTGTTATATAATAAAGAAAACTGAAAGGGGTTAACAGGATCACCCTAGGACCACAAGGCAGCAAAATAATATAAATAAACTAAAATCGTCACGTATCCATTAAAGACCATACTGTGTGTAATTTTTGAAAAGGGAGAACTTAGCCCTAAAAAATAAGAAAGACTGTACAGTAATCCCTCGCTATATCGCGCTTCGACTTTCGCGGCTTCACTCTATCGCGGATTTTATATGTAAGCATATTTAAATATATATCGCAGATTTTTTGCTGGTTCGCGGATTTCTGCGGACAATGGGTCTTTTAATTTCTGGTACATGCTTCCTCAGTTGGTTTGCCCAGTTGATTTCATACAAGGGACGCTATTGGCAGATGGCGGAGAAGCTACCCAGTCAGAGCATGTATTACCTATTAAATAAAACTCCTCAAATATATTGTGAGCACAGGGGCTGTTCGCACCCCTAGAAGATACGGCCACTCCTCAAAAAACACTGAAAGATTACCTTCACATTGCTCTCTTCCTTGCTGGGCTTAAATGTGGCTGTTTTGTCAAGCGATATGCTTCCTGCATGGTGCTTCGCATACTTAAAAGCTCGAACGACACGTATTGATTTTTAATTGTTTGTTTTTCTCTGTCTCTCTCTCTCTCTCTCTCTCTCTCTCTCTCTGACATTCTGTGCTCCTGACGGAGGAGGTGTGAGCAGGGGAGGCTGTTTGCACCACTAGACGATAAAGACGCTCCTCTAAAAAAATGCTGAAAGGCTACCTTTATATTGCTCCCTTCCTAGCAGCTGCGTTGTCCAGCGGTGCTTCGCATACTTAAAAGCCAAACAGCCCTATTGATTTCTGATTGTTTGCTTTTTTCTGTCTATCTCTCTGACATTATCTGCTCCTGACGCTCACTCCTTTGAAGAGGAAGATATGTTTGCATTCTTTTAATTGTGAGACGGAACTGTCATCTCTGTCTTGTCATGGAGCACAGTTTAAACTTTTGAAAAAGAGACAAATGTTTGTTTGCAGTGTTTGAATAACGTTCCTGTCTCTCTACAACCTCCTGTGTTTCTGCGCAAATCTGTGACCCAAGCATGACAATATAAAAATAACCACATAAACATATGGTTTCTACTTCGCGGATTTTCACCTTTCGCGGGCTGGGGGGGGGTATGGGTGGTTCTGGAACGCAACCCCCACAATAGAGGAGGGATTACTGTAATATGATTTAAAATCCTCCATGTATATCGATTTACATGAGAGGAAATATGAACAAACTTAGAGTTGTGTCATTTTTGCAGATCTGCTCAGGATTACGCTGCTTACAAAAGACTCTCAATTAAGTGGTCTTAAACTGCGACTGCCACTATATCTAAATTAATTTAAAATATATTTTGCTATCTATAATTGAGAACTTAAAAATGCTAATGAGGAAAAAAGGAGAAACATATAAGTAAAATAAAATGCAAAGTTAGGGTGTATAAAGTACAAAAAAAGGATGGTTATAAATAAATGTAATATTTCAACATGCTTGACTAAGATTTTCTATTATAATTACCCATGTATAGGCAAAGTAAAACTTCAATTTACGGATGCAAAAACTGTCTAAAAACAGTATGTACTTCTTTCATTAAATTCTCCATTACTCTTCTATGAAAATCAAACACCAGCTTTTGTTTTATATCCCCCCATTCTAAAATTCTGAGAAGCTGATAACATTAGACATGAGGCAGGACTCAGCCTTTGTTGTGATCCCAGTATATTACAAGGCACATAAACCCAGACAGGGCCAATTCAGAGTCACTGATTAACCTGACATTCAAGTCTTTGGGAAGTGGGGAGACAACTGATGAAAACTGGCCTGAACACGGAGAAATGTGCAATTTCCACATAGACAGTGAGTGGGGCTGGGAAATGAACGCCAGTCTGTGAGCTGTGAAGTGGCAGTTCGAACCACCACACCACAATGCCAGCCAGACTCAGACATTCTATTCTTCAGTCGTGGATCTAAGGACATATTCAGCTTCTACATACACTTGCAGATTGTAATGCGTCCTCATAATATATACTACTAAAGCCCCTGCTGAGCTCTTAGTTTTTTTTCCCCCTTTCCTTGTTTCTCATCATTCCTTATGAATTGCAGAGGCAGGGGTGCCTATTAAGACCCACATCAATGAGCCCAAGACAGATCTCTGCATAACAGCTGAATTTCGTTCAAGTTCAATCACGGAGGCTTATCACAGTAAAGAAGCCTCTCCACATTGATTTGTTCTCCTGGGAGGACTTAATAGACCTTTCAAGCTCTGAGAATGAAACACTTTAAGAACTTTGTTCCTGTTAGTTGTAGATTGAGCTTTAATCAGGGCAATTTAAAGTGATTAATTACAAACGACAGTTGTCATACTGCAGACTCCTTGTTATTTAATCATCTTTTGATCCGCTGAAAATATCATCAAGATAGATGAGAAAAAAAGAAATTTAATAGCCTAAAACTTGTCGTTTTTATTTTATAATCTGCATATTGGCTTTAGTTATAGTTCTTGTTTAAAAATGAAATGGCAGTTATTTGCATCTGACATTTTCTAAAGTATTTTTAAGAAATCGACAATAACAGAATATGGCTAACATACAACACCTTGCATACTGATTAGCACCATTTTGAATGCAATAAATAGAATAAAATGGTTGCTTTGATGAAACTAGGATTTCACAATATAACAACGTTTCAGTGATGCATCATTTTTGTATAACTGTACCTGCCTAAGCTAACGCTGGGTTGACCTTTTTATTAAAAAAAACCCAAAACATTAAGAGCTTTATCAATAAGTGTACTACAAAAACCTTATACTGCCTCTCAAGCCACTTTCTTTTACTGGTCTTCTTGCGACATGGTAAAATTATCTCTCCCGGGGGTTTTAATGCACTCTATTCATTCCTAGCTGGCCCCTTTTTATGCTATGGGGGTACAAGTAGCAGAGAATCTAAGCAGCAATAGATTCAAGACAAGCCACAAACAACAAAGGGAACCTAACTGGCCAGGTTAACAGTGACAGTCAGTGGCACAGGGCAGTTTTACATTATACTGTTCAAGGCAAGTATAGGTTTTGGAAAGAAAAGCCTACATGAACATGACAATACAGACACCCTGCACCAACAAAACCCCAGATTATATCAGATGTTGGCTTCTGACACCTTACACCATACAGTTTATTACTTGGCTGACGCGGTGCCTTCATCCAAAGTGACTTTCAGCATTTAATTTGTTTTTACAATTAGAGCACAAGCAGGTGAAGTGACTTGCTCATGATCACACAGTGTTCAAGAGTGGCATTTGTGGGAGGCAAGTGGGGCGACTGCCCCAGGCTCGGCACCTAAGGGGACCCCGCTTTTGAGGTCCGCGTGTCCCATTCGAGAGGATTTGTCAAGTTATATTCTCCAGTATAGATCAACCATGTCTCAAGACAGGCATTGTGGTCTGACGATCCTATCTATAGAAAAAGGCATTGCATCCAGATTAGACTACGAAGATGTCATCAATGACTTTTCCAATCGGAAGGCAAGAAAAGTGGATTTTTGTCTCTGAACCTGGACACCGGTAAGAGATTTCATGATGATACCTCTACGTTAATTTCACACTTCCTGTCGAAACACTGAAACTCACATTTTATTTGTAGGCCATAAGCATGACCAAATATTAATGCACAAAAACTTGATAACCGGCTGACATGACATCAACGTGAGTTATGACTGTGACAATCCTGCATTTCGAGACTTGCAATTTGAGTCCTTTTCTAGAAGAGGCCCTGCTAATTTCCGCCTGACACCGCATCGCATTTCGCACTGTTGTGGTACTGTCATGAATTATGAATTGCACTTTTTTAATAGGTTATATCGTTATATTTTGATAAAGTCCGTGTATTATCTTGCAGAAATGTAGCTCAATACTGTAATGAGAAAATCCGGTGTATGATAACATTATTTTATTAAATTCATGCGCAAGTTTATACAGTCCACATATACCGGTAACATTGTTTGATGTAACCGGCCCTGCGTGGCGTTGGTCAGCCATAGGCCCTGCACACTCCTAAGGTCGCCTCTGACAGTGTCAGTAGCAGGATTTGAACCCACAATCCCAGGGCTGGAACTCCAAAGCCTTAACCACAACACCACACACTCTCGAATGTATGAAAAATTTACTTTGTACACATGTCTATGTACAGTTTCCTTAGAACATCAAAGCCCAGATGTAAAAAATAATATTCTATCTGACTTATTAACCATTTTAGGAGATTCCCATGTAATTTAAAAAGCCTTTCAGAGAATTCTATTGTACATGATCGATACATTTCTGAAGTCACTAAACATACTCATTCTACAATATATGTACTTACAGTAGACTCTATTGAAATACAGACAATACTAAAATATTACCTCAATTTTCTTTATCTCTCCAACATCTGCTCCGTTCACCTGAAATTTTTCTATGGAACCTTGAGCAAATTTTTTCTTCCCCTCAGGCAGATTAAGCCACAGGCGAGCAGTGCGAGCCTGATGAGGCCCTATGATGATGATATAAGGACGGCTGGTGGTGTCAGCATCCCTCTCTGTACCCGTTGTGATGGAGATGTGGTATGGGATTGCTAAAATGAGAAACATAACATTGGAGAAGTTTGAATCAATCCAATTATTTGTAATTTAATTAAAGAGACAGCAAGGACCTAAATGTTTTGATTGTCATCAAAATCCTATAGGGATTTTCAGAATTTTTAAGTATAAATTTTAAGATCCTCTTAAATAGCAATCATTATCCTCAAATGGAAAAGTGAAAAGGGTAGTAACAGTGTTACAAACAATATCAATAACAGGTTACAAGAACATGTCCTGCAAGGATCAAAAAAGAACACATACATTTAAAAGGCAGGTGCTAAAGAAAACACATGCTGACTCAAAAACATCTGCAATGCTCCTATATATACAGAAACTCTCAGCGGCCACTTTATTAGCCCGTATACACTGATAGTTCGTTTGTCACATCAGCCATACAACCTGCAGACAAGGTCAAGAGATTTGCAGCAGTTATTGCTTAAGTAAACATTAGAATGTGCAAGATGTGTGACTTATGATCTACAACCTCCGCAACTGTGACTGTGCTATAATTGCTGGTGCCAGATGTGGTGATTCCAGCATTACACACTCTTGGGATTTTCATGCTCTCAAGCCTGCTGTCTTGGATCCTGGAGGGCAGTGTCTACTTTATTAATTACTATTTATAATGAAGCACACTTTTTTAAACTTGATTTTAATTGACTTGCTTTTTTAAAAGATACTAAATCAACAATTAAACATGAATGAAATGCAAAGACAGCTAACACAACAAGCTAAACTGATCTGATGTGCACCTCTTGTGTACATCTAAATCTGAAAAAAGGATCAAAAACTCAAAACTAAGAGAAGAAATTACAAAAGCAAAAGCAACGGTTAAAAGCACAAGAGAACAAATGGACTTAAACTGGAGAACCTACAATAGAACTCACTCGGTAAAGTTACCAAAGTGAAATCAGCCTCACATTATGGTAAAATAATTACTTTTGCTAAGGAATATTAAATGTGACACACTGAAACAGGAAGAAACCAAGCAGGGGGACACATTCAATGGAATAGTGTGACATGAACTAAGTCAAAACACATTTGCTCAAATGATTACAAGTACAAAGTGACAGATGTCGTGTCATTCTCTAACCCACTTAATCCAGACTAGGATTGTCCCAGCTAGCATAGGGCACAAAGCAGGAATAAACCCTGGACAGGGGATCAGTCCATCACAGGGCCAACACACACACCCCTACACACCAAACACACATTAGGGATGATTTAGCGTTGCCAATTCATCTAACCTGCATGTCTTTGGATAGCTGAGGAAAACTCACAGAGACACAAGGAGAACATGCAAACTCTACACAAAGAGGACCTGAGACAAGAACCCCGGTCTCCTTACTGCAAGGCAGCAGCACTACCACAGTGACAGCAGTACCAGATGTGTTCTTTGTATGTCAGTTTGGGCAGATACGTTACAGAAGTAGTTAATAGTAAATAAATACAAGATTCTACATGTAGAAAATAATTATACAAGCTGTCATAATGTGAGGGTGCTCTCTTAGCCACCCTTATACATGGAATAATGTCAAGAATAAATAGAAAATATAGTTATATCTACTAAATATTTAAACATAACAGATGAATGACCAAAGGAGGAACTCAAAAGAGGGAAATGCAAAGCAAAACAGCAAACCTGCCTCACCTCTGGCCCCAGTTATACAGGATTTTCATTTTCTACTAAGCCGCGTGGCACATTCACTTACCTAACTTATACTGGAAATACTGCAAAGCGCTCCCATTCCTCACCCTCCAACACTCTCTCAGCTCTGGCCTGCCTTCATTCCACCATTTAAGTCCATTCCTCAACTAACCTTCACAATTCAGAATGAAGGGACCACTGCCATTTAAACTACACACCAGGGTTATTAATTATGGATAATTCCTTGGAACTACTTCCAGAGCCAGGATTTTCATGCAAAGGTAGTGGGACTACCTCATCAGAGGTCCTGACCCATAATTCAGTGTTACAGGGCCAGGCATTGGTAGCTACCATCCTTCATGTTCTCCATAATGTGCAAGCTGGTATCTGCTGGCCCCAAATGTTGTGGTACACGTTGTGCAGCGACTGACTGGAAGCCGGGCAGTTTTCTTCTGACTTTGGTGCCTTTATTGTAAATATTCCTAAAGCACAATTAAAATACCAGGACATACTGTCCCCTGATGGTGATGTACATGCTACATTGACATGATAATGTGCATAACTGTATCATCACTGCCAGCTCCCTATTCTTTCTCCTTTCTAACGCCTTTCTGAGCCCTAATACTGTTCTGTGGCTCACTTTTCTGAATGCCAACCCATTGCCTACCAGGCCACCTTTGCCAGAATAAACATTTCAATCCAAATAATATTTGTGTCTTTGATACAGTCAGATGTTGTAGGAATGTCATGTATTTCAAATAAACAGATCACATGTAATAAATAAAATATAAATGTGGTACTGACAGAATACAGTACAGTAGCTATGCAATTACTTCATTCATCTTTCATCCCAAGTTTATCCTTTGGCCCTAACATTCAAGTCCTCAGTGAGCTCTCAGCCTTTTTCTATTACATGTTAGGAAGCACCACTCCACCAATTAGTCTGTCACACATTGTACTTTTCACATCCACCACACTTTGTTCCATGAATAGCACGAGTGTGTCTACTCTAATGCCTGCACAATATCTTGTCTTTTGCATTTTCAGTGCATTATTTGATTAATTTTGCATTGAAGTGTTAACTGCATCATAAAATTTTATACCGAGATACTGATCTGTGAAAATCTGCTTACAAATAAGAAAAATGACTTACTTGGCCCATCTTCCATTGAGTCATCAATAATACTCTTCCTTTTGTCTTTCTTGTTCATATTACTATCAAGACTCTTAAGGCTGAGTGAAGAGCCCTTGAAACTTTTCTTTGAACTGGTGTAGCTAGTCCGATCTCCATCATATCCCTGAGAAAAGGACAGATAAAATTAATATATGCTTCCAAAAATATATGCACAAGTGGTTGAGTTTATTATTGTGATCTTGACTGGATGCTCTAAGGCAACTGAACATCTTTATCCCAACATGAAGAAGACTCACAAATTAGATTCCTCCAAAGATAAACACGTTTTCCAGACCTCGCGTGTGATCAAAACCTCCAATGGACACTCACTCATAAGAAACTGAGCAAAACCTGTTTGGTTAACAAAAAAAACACTAAAGAGCTGAATAATTTGGGAGAAGCGGGGCCAACTGATACTGAACTGCACTTCACTCCTCACTGTCAACCATTTTGTCTCTCTTTTATATTTTTTGGATTGACTAGGTGTGACTGGTTGATATGCTCTGACTAAGAAAATGTGGATGGAGAAAGTGGATGGAAGAAAAATATATTACTAAATATTTAATGATCTCTTTCATCAAATACTGCTCTCAATGGAAATAAATACAATTGTTTGGCATTATGATCTCTTATCATCTGCTGGCAAGCAAGAATGTTGATCACTCTCTTCCTGTACAGAAGGTTTTCTCAGTTATAGTTCAGAGTTTAACTAAAACCAAGTCCTTAAATGAACACTGGATTGTGCCCCAGATTTGCTTAGTCTGTCATTCACTAGTTTCTATACTTCGTAGGTCAGTTTTACTCCATGTTAGTCCTGCGGGCACTCAGCAGAAGCAGAGTCTCATTCCAGCTGTGTCTTGTACTGTACACTTAGAATGCTCATTGCTTTCTGTTTGTACTCAGTAAGAGGAAACAAAATTAAATTCAGCAATATGCACATCTTGTCTTTTGGTACACAAGCATATTTCACATATGACATTCTTATTTAATAATCATAAATGATTATAGATCACATTTATAAAGCAGTAAACAAGCATGAACGGTGACTAATAAAGATCCTCTGCAGGGAAAAGTAATAATTTACACCTACAGTACACCATATTTGTGAAATGGAATGAGAACGCTGACTTTTTCATTTTGTCTAAATCTTTAAACCCACATAGTTAGTGCAGAAGCCAGTGAGGCTGTCACAAAACTGAAATGTCCTACTTTGATACAATACTTTGAAACATATTGATATTCAATACAATTTTCATTATAATCAGTTTGGGTGAGGGACACATAAAATACTGAAGATCATTTTTTTATATTTTAAAAAAGATAACCTCTATAAAAGATAACTACATTCTAATAAGGAGTGCACTTGTTGAAAAGTGTCTGAAATTTTCACACATTCAAAGGTCAATACAATGGCAAACGAAGTACAGTTCTGTAAATGTTACTGTAAACTAAAGCAGTAATTGACGGCGTTTTCCATGGCAATTCCACATTCCAACTCCCACCTTTCAAGGACTTTCAAAGTTCTGCTCAATGCATAACATAAAAGGCAGGTAAACTACCTTACTGAACATTTAAGCCTAATGGGACTAATAAGTATTATTATTAATAATGCTATTTCATTACGCGTACATCATACCTTACGTATTTCTTTGTTGATAAGAAAGAATCCTCTTGTTACAGGATTTACACAGTATGCACACCAAACTGGTTCAAGACAAAGT
Source organism: Erpetoichthys calabaricus (assembly GCF_900747795.2). Lineage (NCBI taxonomy): Eukaryota > Metazoa > Chordata > Cladistia > Polypteriformes > Polypteridae > Erpetoichthys > Erpetoichthys calabaricus. Next base: position 200,530,011 of record NC_041398.2, on the reverse strand, counting down.
TGATTACTTTCTGAAAATTGGCATTTTTCAATTTCCTATTCCGCTTTGTCTTTTTAATCACTTATGTGTGCAGAGGACCTCATTTTTGTGAACAGCTCTGCTTTCAACTGTCACATTCATATAAAGGCTGCAGTTCATCCAGCTGTTTCCAAGTCAGAAGCACATTCATTCTTTGAAGGTTTACCATAAGTAAAAAAGGAAAAATATTAAAAAGAATGAATAAGGAAAAACACCTATTGAATACTGACTTATCTGACAGCCCTACTGCAGATTTGCTTGTACTGTTCTGAATGTGAAGTGAGTGAGAGGAGGCAGCGATGCTGCTCCATGTGGAGAGCAGTGTACGTGTGCATATATATGATGGTCTATGGGTCTTGTGGCAAGCGGCTGGGGGTGGCACCTAGCCAGGATGCCCGGAAGGACCAGAGGAGGGATCATACCTCCTCCAGACCACGAGAGGGCGACCGCCCTGGTGCCTTTGGGGACCACGGGAACTGAGCTTGGAAGCTCAACCCAATAGGAGCCCGTGGTCACCATCAGGGGGCACCCTGATGCCTGGAGAGCCCTGGTCCTCAGCACTTCCACCACACCCGGAAATGCTGGGGGGGAAGACGACCAGGGACACCCGGAGTGCTTCCGGGTGCGCGGCCGGTACTTCCGCCACACTGGGGAGTGCCGGCGGAGGTTAATCAGGAGGCACCTGGAGCACGTCCGGGGCCACCTCCCTCCATTTGTTGGCTTGAGTCGGGAGCGGAGAAGGACGGAGCTCAGGAGGAGAGGAAGGGAGGCGGCCTGAAGATAAGAGAGGCATTATGTGAGAGGCCTGAACTTTGGGGGAGTTTTGGGGTTGTGTGGCACTTTATTTGTAAATATGTATAATAAACATGTGTTGGTGTTTGAACCATCGGTGTCTGCCTGTCTGTGTCCAGGCCAACCTCCATAGTCAGAACTCATTGTCAAAAGAATCAGCCAGAGGGAAAGTGAATCTTACATGAATAGAACCAATACTACAGAAAATGAGTATTGGTACCAGTTGAAAATTTAATAACAATATCTATTGATAAATCTTTTTGACACCACTAGAAGCTAGTAAAGGAGATGGTAATTAAAATTGGTTGTAGTGAAACCCAGGAACACTGTAACTGAAACTGAGTAACTCTGCTATACCATATCTTATTAAGTAAAACTTCACAGACACCTCAAAATACAGCAACAAGGATAACAATAAGACCACTTTAACTTTCACTTACTGTAAAGTAGTAATGGATGGCCTGAAATGGATACACATAAGTGTCAGTACCCAATTCAATTTGTAGAGTGAAGAGCAGGAGCTTCAAGAGCGGTGACACATTGACTTTCGATCAAAGACTGGGAGTGGAAGGACCACCCCTTGGAGTTATGAGTGCCATGATCAGTGGGTGTGGGTTATTGGAAAAGTTCAGATAAGCATAACATTGCAAGCCAGTACACTTGAAAACACTGCCAGAATGCAACAAATAGTGTCAGTATGCAAGAGCTAAAAGCTGAGAAGTGTCGGTACTCCATTTGGCCCATTTCAAGCACTGATATAGATGTACAGTAAATAGAAAGATATTTTCTACAAGCTGGGCGCTGTTTCAGATATTCCAATTGGGAAACTTACGTCTGTAATTTCTAATAAATAACACTCAACAATCATGATTTTTTATCGTTTGTATGGCTACAGACCCAAGTATAACAAATTATACTTCTAAGGGATTTCTGCTAGCCTTATTTACAGAGTGACAACTCTTTGTGTGCCAAGTGCTGTTTAAAGGCATCCAGGGGCTCTTGCTGTCCTCTTTTGTGCATCAACCACTGACCAGTCTTGGATTCCCTCCATTATATCAATAACACAGATAATAATATTATGGTCTTCATAGAATGCTTGGGAGGGGTAAGTTTGCCATATGGTCTATGTCAGCAGAACTGTGACTGTACATATTGGCCATGGCTGCAGACCCTCCCAGAGTTCTATTTTCCCAGAAAGGCTATTAAATAATTTTTATTTTTCATCAGCTACCAACTGGGAACAACTCAATTTTCACATTAATAGAAATTTGCAGTGACATGATTTTGTTTATGTTTAAGCTTTAATATTAATTTATGTCTTACTGTTTTTATGGATGGTTGTTATTTTGTGAGAGCTCTAACTCATAGTCAAAAGTGACCTTACAAAAATAAACTAAACAGAATTGAACTTCTGTCCTCCCCACTTCAAAGAAATGCTCTTGTGTACTTCTGTTTTCCTAGCAGGTGCGTCACCTCTTGACTCTAAATTTAAAGGTTAACGTCTAACATGTAGTTTTTAATCTATAATAAAAATATGTACCGTACAATCCAAAAGAATCTTTAAAAATTAACAATTTATGTTCTAAAAGCTTTCGGCAGTAGCCAGGATATTTTCCTTCAATCAATATTCGTATGTATCTGGCTTATTCACCTCCCAGGTCTTCAGTGCCACTAGACATTCTAAACTATGACAGTTTGGAAAGCCTGCAGAGGTGTGCTGTTTAATTTGGCTTCACAGTAAATGCCTCAGACTGGATAATCTCACTTGATTACACCATATTTTCTTTTGTTGACTCAGCTATGGTGCTACATGACACAGTGGCAATGAAATTTTCAACAAATCAAGTTGTTTTCAAAACTTGTATGTTGCATTTCATACTGCAAAAACATTCACTCTGTGCTTCCTAGTGCAGCACTTAATGATGCCCAGCCCCAATGATTTGACTGTCAGTCTCCCCTGTTTTATAAATACTGTGCTATGTATGATTCCCAAATGTGTATTGCTTCAATTAAAAAATGTTTCAAACAAAAAACTACTCGTTGATTTATTGATGAATTATGGAATATGCCTTGCATCAAGTGAGTACATGCAGTGGTCCTATGTACCTGAGACAATGTAAAAACTTAAAAATTAATGTGCACATAAATATGAGGGGGACCCAAAAATTCCCAGAATCGGTTAATAGCACAGGAGTTGGGTGAAGTTATCGGCATATCAAACATCAAGACGACGATGATCATGTTTTTTTTGTTTTTTTTATTTAATGGACTTGTTAACAAAATGATAATCAGCAACTGAGGTGTTTGCGGAAAAAAAATATGCACGTTGGACCAGGTCAGCACACCTGCACACACACAGTGTTATCAATCAAAGAGTTCTGAACCAAAAACAGTATTGTTGTTGCTTTCCGTGTCCTCTGTTCACCACATCTCACTCCATGTGACTTTTTTTGTTCTGGAAATTAAGGGCAGACTATTTGCTACCATGTTAGAAATCCAGGAAAAAAATAGTAGGAGGAGCTAACAAAAGAGGAGTACAGGAACAGTTTCCAGGAATGGAAGAAGCACTGAAACGAGGGGTGTATTTTGATGGTGACTAAAGTGGAATTGCTGTAAGTTGTACAACAGAAGGATTTTTTAAAGATTCTGGGTATAATCTCATAAGTCTTCTCTTTCATGTTAATTACTGCACAGAGCTGAGGTGAGAACCACATGTGTATTATACAATAAATATGATATGCAATTAATACAATCGTGTAGCCTAGCAATGTGTTTATATGCATCATTTTTTACAATTTTCTTACAGATTACTAAATGTAATGAACAATTATTTGCAGTACATAAAGAACCATCTGTTTCTCTAACTTACAGTATGGTATAAAGGTATGATAATAAAGAATACAAATTACATTAACATAACAGTGTTGTGGTAGCAAAATGGCCAAGTGCTTTATGCTAACATCTCACAGTTTCAGCATTTTATTTTCTCGTTACTATCTCTCCCAAGTTTTCACATTCTCTGTATCTTCGTAAGTTTTCTCTGGATACTCCAAGTTTATTCCACAGATATGTTAGGATAATTACTGCTTCTAATCACGGCTAATGTAAATGTGTGTGTGTTGCTGTGCATGCATGAGTGAGCCATGCTTTCAATTGCCTTGCACCCAATGCTGACAGGATGGGCCCTGACTCATCATGACCCTAAATTGGACTAAGCAGGCACATTCTGTAACACTGTCGATTGTTCTTTCCTATATGTTGCCCAGCTTTATTTTTGTGTTTTTTTACCTTAACATAAAATGTTCTTTCTATCTTCTTATCCTCCTTGTGTTTGGAAAGCCATCTCTCACACTGGAATAAATATGTCTCTTCTGTGTCGACATCTAGGATCTCCACTTTCTCTAAGTACCAGTCAGCATTCATCATGGTGTTATCGTGACGGATCTTTATCTTGAAAACCTGACCAAGATCCACAGCTTCAATTGTGAATTTATCAACCTAAAAAGAAAGGATTTTATGTCAGCATCACATCTAGAAATAGTATAAATACTAAGAATAATCTATAGCATGAAATAAACTATTTGGACAAATCATTGTGTTATTTGTCATTATATTCAGTTTACAATTTGTTAATAATTTACAATTTTGCTGATTTACAATCTTTTAATATTTTTCATGACTTAGAAAAATCTCAGAAGATTTTATTATATGTTCAAAAGTAACAGTAAAACACAACAGGATCTGATTTATAAAAACTATTTTCCCTGATGAAGACATCAGCTAATACATTGTAAATCGCAAATGTTTGGAGATTCTGTGTGGCCGTAATGCATTGTGGATGCATTATATGTCATATCTGCATATGCGGTTGAGTGGACAATCACTGAAATTACAACAAAATCTGAAGATCCAGGTATCTTTTATCATTCATGACCTCAAAAGTCATATGCTGCACAGCTGTCACTTTGGGATTCTGAACTGGTATCTATGACTGCATGTCAATTACACAAGAGACAGTGTAAATACTGGGGGAGCATAATATGGATTTTAAAAGTGTCTTTATCATTTAAATTAAAATTGTATTTGTGAAAAGCAATTTGAACTTCTAATTAGTAGAACTATGTGCCTCTCCTACACAAAGAGGTAAAAAGGCCAAAAGCCGAGTTGACATGCCAGTCAGGTTTATTCTTCAATCAGTTTTTCTTATCATACATGGAGGTAAACTGTACTCAGGCCTTGCAGAATTTAGAAAAATGTCTGAGCCTTTTCCATTTTATCTGTATATAACATAATGTCAACTTTACTCAGCAGGATATGTTTCACGAGGCTTATCTGGGGTATATAATCTGAGCAATTTAAATTTATGAGTCATCTATGTGACAAAAGAATATGATTTTGTGACAATTTTCTGGCTCATTTATTTATTTATGGAAGTGAAATGTGTAACACTTCATGCTGCTTCTCAACTTGGGAGATTCATCTAATGGCCTTTTTCAGTAGAAGATAAACATAGAGAGACAAGGCCAGCACAGACAAGCAGACAGAAGAAAGAAGGAGCCATACTGTAAGCAATCTCGCACTTCCAGTTTTTAAGGATCAAAAGAGTAACTTATAGCCAAGTCAAATAGGCAAAGTGCTACCTGAAAGTTGGCCTCAAATCCATCAAGCCTAATACAAGGAAAATGTGGTCCTCAAGTGAGCCCTTTAAACAGAATGGGGAGTGACATTCCCTGGCAGCAACAGATGTCAGAGAAAATGTCTACTCAAGGTTATAGAGAGGATTAAAGCCTGTTTTAGAGTGTGAGCTGGGTGTAAGTGAGATTTTTCAAAATAGAGTGCAGTTCAAGCTGTCAAGCTAGTTTGCTGTAATGTTCAAATGGGACATTTTGCATATCCTTTTGGGCAGATAATAATTTGGAGTGGCCGAGATCAAAAGGGGTCTTTCTTTAAGTTTAAAACAAAAAAGTTAGTCATGGACGTTAGCAAAGGTCAAAACACAAAAGGTCAAAGTCAAATTTGAAACCAAATTAAAAAAAGTTAAAAGCAGAGTCTTTCCCCAAGTTCTCTGTTAGTCTCTCTCAAGGACTTTTCTTTGAATGGTTTAATGATTGAATGCTTTGAAAAGGGGGTGGCACGGTGGTGCAGTGGGTAGCGCTGCTGCCTCGCAGTTGGGAGACCTGGGGACCCGGGTTTGCTTCCCGGGCCCTCCCTGTGTGGAGTTTGCATGTTCTCCCCGTGTCTGCGTGGGTTTCCTCCGGGTGCTCCGGTTTCCTCCCGCAGTCCAAAGACATGCTGGTTAGGTGGATTGGCGATTCTAAAATTGGACCTAGTGTATGCTTGGTGTGTGGGTGTGTTTGTGTGTGTCCTGCGGTGGGTTGGCACCCTGCCCAGGATTGGTTCCTGCCTTGTGCCCTGTGTTGGCTGGGATTGGCTCCAGCAGACCCCCGTGACCCTGTGTTTGGATTCAGCGGGTTGGAAAATGGATGGATGGATGGATGGATTGATGCTTTGAAAATCATGGCACTATCTTTTATATCAGGGGTCCTCAATCACAGTCCTGGAGGGCCGCAGTGGCTGCAGGTTTTTGTTTTAACCCGGTTGCTTAATTAGAAAGCAATTCTTGCCAATAATTTAATTTCATGGCTTGTTAGTGCTTTAACTCTGCTATGTCAGGCCATTCTCATATCCAAATGATTTGAAGGCTAAAATGGATGAGTAATTTTCAGTCCTTCACTTTTTTCTCTTCACTTTCCTTCCAAGCATTTAATTAAACCCAATAGTGCATATAAATACACACTTGTATAAATGGAAACAAGTTAAATGGAGAAATGTTGGTTTCTTTTGTCATTTGCATGTTATTGCTAATTAGGAGCCATTAAAAACAAAGAATACAGCTATTTAAGATTAAAATGAGCAATAAAGGTTCAAAATCTTAACAAGTGAGACAACTAAAATGAAGCAGAAGTGTTACTAGAGCAATAAGTGCTTCTTATTAAGCAACTGGGCTGGAGCAAAAACCTGCAGCTACTGCGGCCCTCCAGGACCGTGATTGAGGACCCCTGTTTTATATCATGGTTGCCATGATGTCATAGGAGACGTGCATCACGTGCCTAGCAATCATGAAGCATCAAAGTGACCCAAAGTACAAAAAATGGTGACAAGCTGACATCACCAAAATAATGAAAAAAGAACTGTCAATAAAAATGAATGATACATCACAACATAAAAAGACATCTGCTGGATATCAGTTTAAATATTTTGTGAACTATTTTATAATAAATTTGAGGCCTTACCATTTGACTTTCAATATTCAGTTTCTCATAAAAATAGGAATACACATATCTAAACACAAAAAGTACCACAGATATTTATGAGTGTGATTATTGTGTTGGCTTAAGGGTAACGATTTTAACAATAATTAAATTATATATTTTAATAAGTACATTGAATGCAGTGCAATGTGCATAAAAAACTGTAATACCTAGTATCCTTAAAGATAAAAAAGAGATAAAAACAGAATGCCAAGAAATGGGAAAAGCTAGAGCCTACGACTGGAAATTGACTTTGCCTGTGTGTTCTCACCTACTTGCAACAAATGGGACTAAAACCCTCCGTAACGTCACAGTACACAACTTCTACATGCTGAGTATGTCAGACTTGATGCCGTTCTTGTCACCATGTTATTTCACATGATTGAAAATCACTGAACATGTCAAATGTAGTGCCTGGGTGCCTACTTTCAGCACAGTCGTGGTCCCTCCTTTCGTGACAGCTCTCTATAACGGGTTAACAGGTACGGTGAGTTTGGCCGCATTCTCTGCCCTATTTTTTTAATTCTCTCATGGTACATAAAATCCGAGACATCAGACAGATGAGTCATACCTTATTCTATGCATTGTACTTCTGGCTGACCGTTCATTGCTAGTCAGCCCTGAAGGACACAGAGCCTGCTCCTACAACTAAAGACAAATTCAGGTGAGTCACAAACTAGCTAGATTGAGTCACTGAGTATGTCACATTACCCAACTGGCCTTCACAGGAGTGCGCCACCGACGGCCACCGACTAGCTAAGTCATTGTAAACAAATGACAAATGAAACTTACTGGAAAAGTCATCTAATGTGACATGGCCTTAACAGGGACATTCAAACACAAAAGGCCATAATGATTCAGGTCAGACTCTTACCTAGTGGGGATGTGGAATTTGGGTGGGAAGAAAGAGAAATAACTTGAAGAACTGCATCTACTATGAATTGCAGCAATGCACTTGCCAAACTAATTGCCAGCAGTTAGCTGTCATTGATTTACTTTTAAAGAAAGTAAAAGATATTCTGGATGTTTCCCCAAACCTTTTTATGTTGGTTTGCAAATTTTTAGATAACAGATTGGTGTTATTAAAATTCAGTCATTAGCCAGACACACAATACATGGCACTGCATACAATAAATCTTCTTGTGTTTATTACCATCACTTTTAAATGTCCCCACAGCCCATGGCCAAGAGAGCATTGACTCAGCTAATAATTAACTGCTCTGTTATACCTTTCAGAGTGATTACTATAACAACATACTTAATAAAGCAGCTTTTCATGTTTAACTGAGAGATTAATGAAGCTCCCTTGAAATGAAAAGGACTGAATAGTCACTCCGAATAATGCAATAAAGGCTCAGTTTTGTTCTTTCGGTTCTATTCAATAAGGATGCGCACAAAAAGGCGAGCTCAATTGGGCGCAGCGAATAAAGGCAAACGCAACAAAATTATTATAGAAAATTTATTAGATAAAGGCAATGATTGAACGTATAAAAAGGCGAAAGCAAGAATATTAAAACATTCGCTCAATTGAGGTCGCCCTTTTGAAGCTCGCCTTTTTGTGCGCGCCCTTATTGAAGGATACTGTTGTTTCTTAGTGAACATGAAGTGATTACTAGGATCTGAATTTGTGCTCTAGAGGAAGAGTGTGCTTATGGTGGTGAAGCAGTGACTAAGTCTGAGTTTGGGCATAAAAGAAGATATTAACAGTATTAAAAAAACAATTTTAAAGTGCAACAAACATGTAAGACTTAAACATGGGTACAAATTGAACATGTCATATTAAAATTAAGGGTGCTGGGGACAACAGCCAAGTCTTAAGTGAGATCAAAATGAAGCAACTACTGAGGCAAACGCACTACACAAAAGCAGATCTGTGACCTGATGGGGCTTCAGTAAATGACTTGGTCTCATCATCACATTCGCGATGCTCTTACTCTCAAGACAAACTGTTGCACACATTTCTGGCAGTAGTTGCTAGTCAGATGAATATGCTCTGCCTCGAATGGCAGCTGATAAGCAAGACAACGGCAAGCTAATCTCAATATGCACTTTTTAAATGAATGCTCTGCTTTTCACAGCTAGTTATAATTAATTCATGGCTTTTAAATTAAAGTTCTGGATAGAAAGTGCTGTTCCTTTTAACAAGATTTCCTGTAGACAGTAGTAATATTTTGTACATGTTATAAAACAACACAATGCACAATCCAGTTCAGTGTCATGCTCAATTATTTGAGTTACTAAATAATTAGTACTGTTAAATATTATTACTATGCTGCACATAGTATCCATAATGCTGTAATCCATTTAAAACTACATAATTTTATTAAATACCATTTCCATTTAAAGAGTCCAAAAATTGTTTGGCCAGTTTTGAGCCTTTGGTTTATCTAACATACACAACATCTCTGGGATGCCAGAATAAGCAAGAATTTCCACTGAAAGCTCACAGATGTGCGAGGAATGTGCAAACTCTACACAAAAACCAGCACAGCTTACGAATGAACTCAGGACCCAAGCCATTAATCCAACAAACAAATTTTATTTAATTATTAATAACAGTGAATAATTGATCATTTCCACACCAGCATTTATTATTTTTCGTATATAACCAGCATAAGCAGACTCTGCACTTCTATTGCAGTAGCGAGTACAGGACAGGAAGCCATGCCCTGCAACAGTGAACACTTCCAAATGATTTATGGAAGACAGAAAAGGGAAAGAATGTAAAAGATGACACCACACACACACATAAACATACGATCTGTACTAGAAACTGGTAAAGTGAGAGTCTAACAGATTTGTACAATGCTGTAGTTTCTGAGCATGATAGGCAATATAGCATTTTGCGCTGTTCTCACCATCTTTACAGACCAGGATGTAAATCCAGGAAGCAATTAATGTCTGGATGAAGTTTTCACACTTTCCTTTTGTCCGACATGGTTTTCACTGGGTATTCCAGCATACTCTGTCTGACATTCCATAAATGCTGGTTACACTGAATGAAGACACCAAATAGGCCTGTTGTCACTGAGTGTCTCCTTACGTCTAAGGGTGGACTGACTGAAATTCTGTCTTGTGCCTAATGTGGTCAGGAGGGCTTTTGGCACTCAATGACACTTGAATCAGGGTTAGGGTTAGGGTTAGGGTTAGAAGAAAATGTAGAATGGATGGATGCTTATAAACATGCTGGATGTTCATCCAAGTAAATAGATACTCTTTGATTGAATGAGTAAAGTTTACAAAAAACTCAATTATATAAACATGGATTGAAATGTAGCATGTTATTTTAGAGTTACATTCAGAAACAGGTAGGTAAATATATGCTTAATGACTTCCTTAATAATTTTACATCCATAACTTTGAGTCACTGGTTCAATATGCAGTTTTAATTTACAAATAATAACAGTCTTTATCAGACAGCGTGATGGAACAGTGTACAGTATACTGTATTACTTGCTTCAGAAATGTGTGACCTTCTGTGAGGAGTCTGCATCATCTACTCAGGTCAGGCACTTTTGTCCCTTCACACATCAAAAAGCTAAGGATGTTAGGAATATCTGTCAGCTTCACATTTGCTCGGCATGAGTAACTATGGGTGTAAGTGAGAGTGTACCCTGCTATGGCTTGGTGTTGTTGTCCAGGGTTGTTTCTGGCCTTTAATCTGAGGCTATATAACAAGCTTTGACTTTTATCAACCTGCAAAAAACAGACCTCAGAAAGAAATTAGATGAGTGGAGTATTCTTGACCTTTATGTGGAAACAAAACATTGTGAAAAAGTAGATAATCCTCTAAAATGGTTCCTGAAATAGATTACAAAATAATGTCTTGAAGCTTACCTGGCCGCGCTCAAACTTATTTGTGTTTGTCTCAGACTTGCTGAGCTTTCTCTCTCCTGTGTCTCCTAGATCTCCAAAGATGATAAGGAATACATTGGCATCAGTTCCTGCTCCATAGACATCCCCCGTGTACACGGACACTTTGTAAGTATGAGCTTAAAGAGAAAATAAAAACAAAAAAATAATCTTTACAATCAAATTTGATTGGTTTATGAATCTTGGTGCTTGTATGTAAGAAATATACACAATAATTAGCTTTATCAGTCCAAATGTTACGCATGAATGCTTGAGGATCTCCCAAAGAGCTCAGGCAAATCCAACATTACTGCTGCTAGGCAGGAAGGGGCGTTGCCGCTAACCATAACTCTGGCTTCCTCTACAGCATAGCGCCATCACCAGGAAACAATGTCTGACCCTGCCCCCGCCATGCATTGGCAACAAAGCCTGACCCCGCCCCCCAACATGCATTGGAGGCATCACCCCTGCCGGGAGAAAGAAGATATAAACAGGGCAATTATAGATCATAGTCGTCATTAGGACCCAAGAAACAGAGAATGACGGAGCTCTTCTCATAGACACTTATTGAATTGCATGTGAGAAGTCTACTAATGTATGTTCTGTTTCCTTACAGAGACTTTTTTTGGCTTTGTTCAAAATTAAACAGGGAAATTGCTGGTTTGGCACCAAGCAATTCTTATTCTCTGCCATTCCTTTGGTTCACAATATTATAGATAAAATAAGAAATGAAAAACAGTTAACGTTGGCAGCTTAATCACAGATGATCGTATCTATGATCTGTGGTTTTGGAAAGAATCACAATTTAAAATGTTATAGTTGTGTTACAGCAGACAATGTCAATCAATATTCAGTACAACTATATAAAAAAGATTCAACTGAAAACTTCTGATATTCTGAAATGTCAGTTTCTGCTTTACATAAATGGTGTGTTTGCAGCAGCCAAGAAGTCATTTGGTCTAGATTTTCAATTTGCTAATCACAATTATAAATATAATGACCTTTGCTAACAGTCTGGAGCTTTAACCATGAGTTTTATAAAAATGAATGGGCTTAACTGAGAAAGGGAAACAATCAATATTTTGCCATTTGCCAAATATAAAAGAAAACTAAGCCTATTACATGAAGCAGAACCTTCAAGTAAAGCTGCACTGTACATCATTAAGAGCAGATGCTGGATTACTGTTATCCATTATTCCATTTACAATAAAAATGCTATTATTAAAACATTATTAAAACAACACTCTCCATCACTATTCTTCCAAACTACATATACAAAGTGGATACACATGGCGAAATTTTAATAACCTTGGAAAAGTATTCTTTTAAAAATTGATTCATTCTATAAAAATATTCATAATTAATAGAAAATGATAAATAATCTGTGATAAGCCATCTGTTTTAACGTTGTAAGTATTTAATACAGTTAGTCAGATTCAGACATGTCTCTCTATTATAATAAAAAAATTCCTGGGACGAGACGTGACTTTTTCAGAGAGACACTTTCACCTCCCGCGAGATGTGACCTTCTACCAAGAGATTTAACCACGCCCGGGGCCGGAAATAAAAGACAAAGAGAAGATAACAAAGTAGAATGTCGTAAAGAATTCAAAAACATTGGCGTAATACACATGCAGAGCAGGTTAGAGATAATGAAAGTACTAAAATTCGAAAGTCTCATAAAAATGATAGTAAAGATTGCATTAGTGCAAACAAATGGAAATTATTACTTGGTGAAATAATTGAACAGGGAAAAGAGATTGAATATATTGTTCGGATTTAAACTTTAAGTCGGAGACTTGTAGATCGTCTAATTTGTGTTGCCATCGGGAAAAGTAGTGTTTCTTCCTAATGAAGAGGCGTATCTGCAAGAATGAAAAGATTTGTTGTTTGGTGAAAGCAAAATCCACATACACGAGAGGCAGAGACGCGAAGTGGCTGGCGTGTAGCACAGGCCTGGGATGTTGGCGATCGAAGCGGCACCTAGTCTTCAAGAAAAAAAAAGCATGTGCCACAATAACTACAAATTCCTTTACTGTATCTTTTGATCTTTTGATGGATACCAGGATATTTGCTAAACTATATCCAGAATTTATCATGATATTTCTCACGTAGATTTGAGAAAATACTGTGCTGAATATGAAAGAATTTATTATTGTTCACAGTTAGGAGAATGACATGGACATTTCCAGAGTCAACAGTGTTCATTCATTGCAGACTCAGGTAAGGGGACAGGGATCCTGAAGGTCTGATGAAAGCCGATACACCAAAGTCATAGATATTTTTGTTGATGAATAGTTTTGATGGTATACTGTGTTTTTATAATTATGACACATTCAAGGCATAAACAAAGTAAGAGGTGAACAACTAAAAATGACCAAAGACATAGAAACAAGGATCCTACAATGCATGCTGCTACATCATGTACAGTTCCCAAAGGTGTCTCTGTTTTGCCACTGCTGTGTGGCATCCTTGCACCTTTGTTTGCTAATGAAGAATTCTGTGCTTTATTTTAGGAAGCACTAATGAAATAAACGATGCATGGCTACATCTAATGGATATGTGACATTTTCCTCCTTGATTCTGATGCAGACTCTGTTCTTCACTTCGGAATTAAAATCTGATATATTTTTGTAGCTAACCACCTAAAAGAAAGAAACAAATCTCTAAAACTAGTTTGTTAAATTTTATCGTGCTGGTTGTAGACTTTTATACTATACATCATCACCTAAGACCACAATAATTAGTTCTCTCTCCATCAGGCTGCTTTGAGTGCAAATGCATTGCTTTGTTCACACATACTAATGAACCACAATAGGAGCTGCCATAGATATTAACCTTGTTGGCACTTGCACTTAAATTTGAAAACTCTTGGTAAAATGTTTCCAATATTGCTGCATGTTTAAATAAGTTTAACATGTTTTACTGGTTTATAAATCCTGTTTCACACTTTTGAACGTCTTCCTATAGCACAGCATCTTTTTCTCATTCTCAGCCCAGCATGACTAGTTTTTAGTTGTTGATGCTCACATTATGGACTCTGTTGTCACTCTCTCGGTCTCACTATAGCCTTCACAATGGTCAGAGCATATTTTGACCCTTTAACAACATCCACCTTAATAAAAGACACATGTATGTGTCCATCTGGTTGCTATGTCTCGGTCATTCCAACAGATGGCGCATCACTAACCTTTTTTAGTAGTAAGCATTGTAAACACTGCTTTTACAGATCTCATACCAGATAGAATATAACCGTGATATATGATCGTATCTGTTATTCAAACAGATCACACATCACAAACATTTGTATTAATGCATTTTATAACTACAAATGTTTGTGATATGTCAACTTTTAGAAAGACAAGTGCAATGCATGTTATTACTACATGCATTACAAAGCACATTCCAACAGATGGTGCACTGCAAATGTTATCACTGACGTCTATGTTGATTACTTAGATTTCTACCTGTCTTAGATGGGTAGCACAGTACAAAAGCTCCTTCATGAGCTTAAACATCTGCAAGAGATGTTATACTGGCTTTCTTGTTTTGAGAAAACAACTGCAGGAAGGTCTCCTAAAATGTTATGCTAGTCAGAAGTTCAAAAGAAAGAAAAAACTCAAATATCAAATTTTGTATAAAGCTGTCATTGTCATGAAAAATACTTGTCATTGTTCTCAATTGAATACATTTCATAAGCTGATTATTATTCAACAGGTACTACTTTAAACTATCTCCCTTAAAAAAGTCTATTCACACTGAAGACGAACACTAGTATTATCCTGGGCCAAAGGAAATCTCTCACTTGCTCAGCATGCTAAGCCACGTGTTTTCAGCTCAGCAACAAGACTAGAAAGTAAATTTCCACGGTATATTTGGTTAGAGTTTCAGAATGGTACAACCTTCCATGGACACGGTGCAAACATGTTTTTTTGTACAGCACATTTATAAAGTAAACACATTTTTTAAGTGTTTCATGTCAATATAGGGCTCGACGTGTAAATGGTATAGTACATACTTTCCAGTGCGTCTTCTACGGTGCTCTCTGTTCGTTTCAAGGTACCATCTCTCATGAGTTTCTCCTGGATGATTTCAGATGGCACAAGTTCCCTCACTGTTTGCCCGTCATCTTCTGATTTGGCTAGCCAACGCTCACAGGGGAATATAACAGTTTCAGATCCCTTGAAAATTAAAACAAGAATAAAACATTAGAAGTTTACTTATAAAATCCTAGGGCAAAAACAAATCTCAAACTTGCATTAGATCATCTTATGACAGTTTACTGAATATCTGGAATGCCTTTGTTGACAGTGTTTTAATGGTTATCATGAAGCTCTTCTCTTCTTCATCATAATCCTTCTTTTGCACAGTGAATTCTAGGCTGGTAACACCAGTTATTTGTTCTGTCTTGTGAAAGTTTACATCTGTCACTACTAAACAAAGCACTGTACAAAAAGAGAGTGCATTGTACAAATCAAGTGAAATGTGAAAATTATAAAATAACACAATTGCAAATAGTCTTGTTTCTATAGGTTCATAAATCAATAACAACAACTCTAATCCTCTAAATTTGGGTTAATTTAATATTTTTCCTACATTTGGCCTAAAGTATAACTGTAATCATACAATATCCAGTATGGTAACAGTTGGGAAATACAAGAAATGCCACATATTTGTCAGAAACACATATTGTTTCCTACTGCAACATTTATCAGAATCAGCTTAATTTCTGAACCAGTCTTCTTTATTCGTTTTCACTTTGTTATTTATATGGCCACCCATTTTGTATCTGAATAGTTCATACTGTTGCATTGTGAAGAATTAGAATTGAACTGTTAGATTACTACAGAAGATCCTTAAAATGAATATAACTAAGCTACATCGCTTTAAGCACTTAGCATGGTAGTGTTATGTTCACCATTGCTGCCTTAATGCTCCACTGACCAGTTTATGATTTGTGGACTGGCATAGCTCTTATGAAATTTGCATATATTTTCCCCACATTTGTGTGGGTTTTCACTGTACATTCTGATTTCCTATCACATGTGAAAAACACCAAGCTTTCCATTAAAAGGTGATGCCAAGTTGGCTCTACGTGAGTAATAAACTGGCACCTCTTCAGGGTTGACTCATCCTTTAAACGGCAGTGATATGCTTCACTGTTGTACAGGGCTGAGGTGTTTAAAAAGTGGATTTATGAATGATGATAAAAATCTTTTCAGTGATGATATGGTTACATATTTCCTGAGGATCTTACTCTGTTGGGCCCATGAGCAGGGCCCTTAACCAGCATTTGCTTCATCCTGAGTATGACAGGCAGGTCCACCAACTTGCAGGGAAAACCCAGGGGTTGGTGGCAGGATTGGCACTCCAGCCACTATAAATAAACTCAGACTGTCCCAGTGTGGTGCTGAGGTGTCACCTGCTGCACTCGGGTCCCAAATAAAGGGAGTTTGCTGTGTGGTGAGTACGGCAATGCGCTATAATCTCATCTGGTCTTAATTTATTTTAATTTATAGCACAAAGCTGTATTTTTGACTTCTGAATTCTTGGAAAACTGACCAATAACACCAATAATAAAGAATACATTACATCAGATACAAATCATTAATGATTATATGATTTTGTTGTTACAGAGAAAAAGTAAAATACATCAAAAAATCTAATAATGTAAAAAAAAAAAAATCAAAGATATGCTTAACAATGCAGATAATAAAATAGAATTAGAAACTATGCACACAACATGCCATTTTGATTATACAGGCTATTAATTGTCTAACTTGTACGCCGAAGCAACTTCTAATATTCATATAGCTTTACTATTGATAAATATCAAGTGTGATCTGTATACAGTAAATAAAGCCCATCCACATATCCAAATGCTAAACTTTCAAAGTCCAACACACAGAAGCCAAAGCCAAATTGAGAAACAATCTAGGACAAGACGTCTGTATACGAGTGCACTGATTTATTTACAAACTTTAATATTCTTCAAAAACACAAACCATGTATTATTTTTGAAATAAATAATGAATTACACTGCACAAGAAAAAATATGTACTATTTGAACCTGCTTTAATGTTACAGTTTGTTTATTTAAATATACTTTAGTGTAATACAGAGAGTGAGTTAAAGTTAAGGCGAAATTGGGTTTTGCAGAGGAAACAATAGCATTCAGAGAATAGACTCGGAGAAATACACTCAGTTTTATTAAAGACATTTAGTAACCTGGCTGCCCAAAAAGTGAACCTGAATTAAATTCCACAAGTAGAGCCACAGCAATAAGTTCATGCCTTGCATTCCTTTTATGTAATAAAATGTTCTCACTCTTCCATATGTTAATGTCTGAATGTCAGAGGAGCTGCTCGTTGATGTGCAGGCTTTTATCTGGGATTCTTGGTTAATTATATGCTGTGTCTGTAATCCACTGTACAGGCTTGTGCTTGAAAGCTCTTGATAAGGAACTAGCACAGGCATCTATGCAAAGAATCTACAGGGAATGTCAAAAGACCTTAAAATGTTCACACACTGCCTGAGACTGGAAACCTGGGTCACGTGCCATACGACGGTCTTGGTATGAGGTCAGATGTGCTCTGCAATACCAACAAATGCAGTTTGCCGTATTTACTGACAAGCTGGTGTGAGCTCACTCTAATTACCTTTAGTCTATTCTAAAAATGCTAATTTAGAAATACCTATGTTTTCTGTGAGAATGTGTGCTCATTTGGATAATCGTAATTACAGTGTCTATTGATAACGTCTTTATCAAACTCCAAAATCCAGAAGAGGGCACAGACTACTAAAGGTGGTTTACATGAAACAATATAATGCAGTATGGAGTCACAGTGGACAGAACTGCTGTCATACAGCTCCAGGTAATCCCGGACCAGGTACTTTCAAACCTCCATGTCAGTTTCTTTCTTTCTTTCTTTCTTTCTTTCTTTCTTTCTTTCTTTCTTTCTTTCTTTCTTTCTTTCTTTCTTTCTTTCTTTCTTTCTTTCTTTCTTTCTTTCTTTCTTTCTTTCTTTCTTTCTTTCTTTCTTTCCCCTGTACTGTCTCCTGGTGCTCCATCTACCAGTCTCTCTAATCTCAATCAATCATCCAAAGTTGCAGGCTTCACTTCTCAAAAACAGGCACTAACAAAGACTGCCAAAAATCCATCTATCCATTTTCCAACCCGGGGGTCTGCTGGAGCCAATCCCAGAGAACACAGGGCACAAGGCAGGACCCAATCCCGGGCAGGGTGCCAACCCACCGCAGCTGCCAAAGATGAAGAGAAAAAAAATTTTGGGCAATGCTGATGCTGCAGTGTGTCTGTGCTATTTCATTTTAAAAGAAGAGGTAAAGATAATGTGCATTTATTAAAGTGTCTTTATGCTAAATGTGACATTCACAAGTCACTAAAAGTCATTTGATGTGCTCTGTTCTGCTGCTGCCTTGTCTAAAGTATACAGAACTGAGTACTACACGAGTGGAGGGTCATTTGTTGAACAGTGAGAGGAAAAACACAGTTAGAGCTGACTGCAGTGACAAATTTTACACCTACATCTGATTCTTTTTAGGCATAATTATTTTTTCACTTGGCAGCATAAGTGCCCATATTTTTCATTGATTTTCATTAGTTGCCAAAACTCTTTTTTTTAGATGTAAATGTATTTTTCATTTTTTACATATCCATTTACTTGAAAAATTACATTAGCTGGAAAGTCTCAATTGACCTGATATGAATGAGTCTGTATGTGTAATATTGTGCCACAATGCTGCCAGGTTGGGCTCCAGACCCCCATTAACCGAATTTGAAATCAAAAAGTAAATGTAATTTGACCTTGGCTTCAACTAAACTAATGTCAGAGTACTGTGCTGTGCGTATTCAAACTACCCATAAGCCACTGCAAATGTGCCGTGTTGTGACGTGTGTTTCTATCCATTGTGGTTACCTCTTAATTTTCAGATTGCCTTTTCATTTTCATTTTCCCTTATATATGTGTGTCTGTGTTAACAGATAATTTGTGTGATTTGCAAATCACAATTTCTTAAAATTCTACATCTTTTATATAACTCATTGAGCTAATATTAATCAAATAAACATTTCCACATCCCTATGCCACTGTGATTCTGAACTGGAATATGTGGGCTTAGAAAACAGACCAGAGCTTAGAATGGCAGCATCATCTATAAGGAAGGACAGGGCACCAGTCCACTGCATGGCCCATTCATGCTCATAAGTAATATACTGACACAGAGCCGTGGTGGAATCAGTAATTAACCCAGCCTGCATGTATTTGGACGCTAACAGAACACAAATGCAACACATGAACAAAATGATTTGAAGACACTGGAGCCGCCTTACTAACCATTCAACCACCATGTTGCCTTTGGATGGATTTCAGTTATCTCATGTTGTATCTTATTTATATTTTATGATATCCATCCATCCATCCATTTTCCAACCCGCTGAATCCGAACACGGGGTCACGGGGGTCTGCTGGAGCCAATCCCAGCCAACACAGGGTGCAAGGCAGGGAACCAATCCCGGGCAGGGTGCCAACCCACCACAGGACACACACACACACACCCACACACCAAGCACACATTAGGGCCAATTTAGAATCGCCAATCAACCTAACCTGCATGTCTTTGGACTGTGGGAGGAAACCGGAGAACCCAGAGGAAACCCACGCAGACACGGAGAGAACATGCAAACCCCACGCAGGAAGGAACCGGGAAGCGAACCGGGGTCTCCTTATTGTTAGGCAGCAGCACTACCACTGTGCCACCCTATTTTATGATATGTTATATTTATTTATATTTTAAGATATGGTAGGCAAAACACATATGAATTATAATATTCTCAAATCCAATTAATCCTATTCGGAGTTGCAGGAGATGACTGCCAGTCTCATCATTATTATGGGCAAGGAAGTAAAAAGCCCAAGACAAGGAGGCATTCTGTAGTAGAGCCCACTCACTCACACTCACATTCACACTCACACACATAATTTCACAGTCTTAGTAATCAGTTATTAAAATGCATCAACATTGCATGAAAAATAAAAATATGCTTTTTTCAAGTACTAAAAAATCGTTGAACAACTAACGGTATAACTGCTTCATTATGGTCGTCACCTAATTATATTTTATTATAATGCAGTTTACTTATCATTGATAAGCTCAGATAAGCGAGACGAGCACATCAGAAAAACGAAACCTCTGAGGAGAGAGAAACTCGTTTAGCCGCTGATAGACAAGGGGTGCGAGCACGTCCACAAAACAAAATTTCCGACTCTGCATTTCAGTTTTTTTCTGACGATTTCAATAGTTTCTAGGAGCCCGGGTTTTTTACAGCACAGGCATACACAGCTAGTACTATATTTTGACAGAAGGTAACTTTCGTGGCAGATCTAGGCAACCTAAATAATGCAAAGGACAGCAAAAGCAAACAAAATGTGGCCTTTATTACAACAAAAAATGACAGGAAGGGATAAGCACATGGGAGAACATAAAGTGACAAAGCAGCTTTGGATCTGACAGGACTTGGATCCCTGTCCACCAATTACAATAACTCATCCATCTGGCCACTGCCCAAATATTTAACTGCATATCCCTTATCACCACTTATGTCTCTCTCAATCCTGGCCTATCTTAAAACTTCCAGTTTGTTTCTAGATTGAAACTTGTTTTGGATCTGAGACAACCTAAACAACATGTGGGGGTCAACCCTCAGACTCACACCTTTGGCCTCCCTGGAGGCCCTGCACTCTTAAGCCTTATGTTGTTCTTAAGAGGTCAGATCTGTCAGGCAATGTCTCAGCTGTTTATTCTTTTACAGACAGAAAACAGTTCTCAGTTACCCAAGCTAGTAGCCACATGTTGCCCTTGTCCACCAAGGTTTTGTGCTCTCTTATCTGGTTTATGAAATCACTCTGTGTTTTAGGAGAGAGAGAGCTGGACACCACTAGTATCAAGTTGGGCAACCTACACTTCAGGTTTTTCTCAGGAAGGACACTTCTCAGGAGTGTGGTGATGACCTTGCCTCTAGTCCTTTTTGGGATTCCAGCACACAAATAGTGTACTGATCCTTTCAGGCTCCTGAGCTATTGGGATATCAGTGTGACTTTCTCTCACTTTTCACTGGAGGTTTCCTATCAAACTTGTGGCTGCCCTATTGAAATGAGGAGTTGAGGCGACATTTTGTGTACAACATTTTGACATCACTTTCAAAATCAAAATGGTTATCTATGAAATATTACCAAACTCTGAAGCCTTTGCAGTTGGAAAGCCTACCGAGTAAACACAAAATACTTCAGCCAGGTTAAAGTGTCCGAGGTCTAACTTCTAAGCCACATCAGCTCACATTGCTATAATTGAGGCACAGTCCACTGACTAGATGGTATATTAACAATGTGAGGACGGCCAGGGACAGATCTAAATATTTGAAACTCCATTCATACACAGTACATACTTTGCATATATAACCCTTTTGACCCTCGTGTTTCCATTTTTTGTCAGCTATGTGCTTAGGTGATGGCCTTTGAAAAGACAGTTGTCTTAGGGACGTTTTCACAGTAGTTAAAAGTAATGTTGTCTGCATTTAAAACTGCAAGACTATGTGCTTTCATGATGTCAAGGCAGATTGCCATTTGGGGAGAAATGGGGATTCAGGGAAAAAACAGATTAAAATAAAAAACAATAAACATGTTGTAAGGGAGACTATTACTAAAATTTGAAATGTGTGTGTGTGTGTGTATCTTGTGACAGACTCGTGCCCTGCTTAGTGTTTATTCCTGCCTTGTGCCCAAGTCAGGAAATTAGATAATGTATGGATGGATGGAAGGAGAAGTCAGTTCAATGCAATCTCAATTATATTATTACAGCAATTTAAAAACATACAGGGGGAATTAGATTTTTGCATTTTCCAGAGTAAAGAGCAACATCTATTTTTTTCAGATTTTTTTCTCAATTCAAAAATCTAAACTGGGTAAGCATATTTATGGAAGTAGCAATAAATAGCGGGTAAACATCCTAGTAACATAGTAACAGGTGAGATCGGAACGTGGGAAAAGCAGCATATTAGGCACATCTTGCATTGCTGTCTAACAGAAGATCTCCATATCAACGTTACTGCAGTTGACTCTGCCAATCTCTAATGACAGCTACTGACACAGGAGAAGGAGACTGGGGACGTCTAGGGAGGCTCAGGCATGACATTACGCGAGGACAAAGTTTATGTAACTCAGCCAAGAGATACACAGAATCCGATGTTCTGACATGATAAAATGTGAATCTCCAAATCATCTGTTTCATTATATTTAATATCTTGCAACAAATAAAGTGCACCTTTCTGCATTTGACAGCTTAATATTTGAACATTTATATAAACCACAGCAGAAAATAGCTATATTTCCAGAAAATATATATATTTACTTAAATAAGGTATACAGATATATATATATATATATATATATATATATATATATATATATATATATATATATATATATATATATATATATATATATTTATATGTAGTATATATAAGGGCCACCTATTGGCATGGATTGCTGGGAACTTCCCTACATGAAGGCCAAAATAATAAATGGATAGGGGAGGAACACAGATTGTGGTGATGTCCCCACCCGAGCTGAATGGTGGCAGCACCTTACTCCGGCTGTCCCAGTTTGGATCTGCACATGGTTGCTGGGAATTTTAGTTTGGGTGGTTAGCCTCATGGGTCGGGGACCTCCTGGGCTACTAGGGAGAGTTTTAGGTAGGATTCCCTTTTTTACAGAGGGTTTGTACGAACCAAAAATACGCATTTGCTGTACTCTGGGACTTTTGTGTCCCAAGTAAGGGAAGTAGAGTCTGGAAATTAGAGGAGATAACGGTTCACCTGGTGAGGAGGAAGGGGAGGCAATGAATTTGGTAAAGGAAGGTTGGGAGGTAGGAAGGAAGGAAGGAAAGAGGTGTTTCATTTGGTAATTTTTTCTGTTTGTGGCTAGGAACCCCAATAGTCTTCTACGTAGAACCAGAAGAGTACAGGTAGACTCAGAGTGTCAAAACCTTTGTTAATTTGTTATACTTTTGTTGTTGTGTTTACTCTCTCTTGAATACTTTATTTATCAATAAGCAGTGTAAAAGCCATTCTTAATGAGTTAATGTTAATTTCTGTTAGGTTTCTTTTGAGGGAAGATAAAATGTGTTGCTTTGCATTTATGCATTGAAAACAAAAACAGAGAACAGAAGGTTCTGCCAAATCCCCAAAAAGCTAACTTGTAAATGGAACATCCCTGTTACCTTGCTATACTGTAAGTAACAGTAGAATCAGTTCAGATTGATTGCTTATAAATGGCAAGGTATAAGAGCATACAGTTTTCTGAATTTACTTAGCAACAGATATTACCATAGATTTACTGCCTACTCGTTTTAAATATCCTTTTTTTCATTTGTTGCCCAGACATTAAGTGTATTGAGTAACACTTCCATTTTGTCATTGTATTGCACTACTATTAGACTACTTTATTAATGATTTAGGAAGAAGCTTAATTATCTACACACAGCCTCATTAACTTTTTTCAGATTTTTTAAATTTTTGGCAGCTTCGGTGAAACACTTCAGAAAGTAGAATATCATACCCCACCCTCATGGGTGCCTCTTCCCACACTATCAACATGCAGTTTCTTCTCCGATAGTGCCACCTTCCCCATACCCCATAAATGCACATTGTTTATAATCACATCCTCCCCATAACAGTCTGCCTCTGGTCACGTCTTCCACTTTCTATTGCATGACAAATGCACCTATCTGGCAATCACCTTTGGCCCATACCAGTTGGGCACTACCAGCTTGATAGACTGAATGGCCTGCTTTTGTTTGTCAAATGTCTCATGTTCTATCTGCTGGTACATTTCAGCCTTGTACTTTATGCCTTCAGTGTCAGTGCCTTTTTCAATCTCTGCATTTCAATGCTACACTTTGGCCTCTGCTGTAGTCTTAGCCTTGTGCTTCGCCTGTCAGCTTTGCTTGTGTTTTTTTCTTATTTAGATTTTGATCTTGATGCATCTACTTTTGATTACGTCACTTTGTATTTATTTCTTAACATATATATTTTTTTATCATATTAGTTATTTAAGTTTTATCCGAGGTGGTATTTTTCTACGTATGCTGAAAGTTACTGAGCTGGTCTAGCAGACATCTTGGCAGACAGTGACATAATGGACAATATACTGTGCCAATGACTGGCATGCTGTACTATAAAACTGTAAATTATAAATAAGCACGTGCAATTATAATCACTTTGCACTTAGTAAATACATACAGTTTATTTATTTACTTATAGATAATTCATCTTATACATGTATTTGTACCTAAGATTATTATCAGTCTTGTAAGATGTATGAGGGACATTCAAAAAGTTTCTTCACTTTTTCTAACTCTATTTTAAGAATTTCAAAAACCAATTACATCACTTTTCTACATAGTCACCTCCATTTGCAATGTAATTTTCCAAGCGTTGTACCAACTTTTTAATGCCCAATTACTACTCCTCCCACCTTCACTATTCCAAATGAAAATATGAAAATGTGGATTTTTGAACAACCCTCGTTTATTTGTGCCTTTTTTGTCTGCTGCTGTAACCAGGAAATTTAATTTGGGATTAATAAAGTTTCTTTCTTTCTTTCTTTCTTTCTTTCTTTCTTTCTTTCTTTCTTTCTTTCTTTCTTTCTTTCTTTCTTTCTTTCTTTCTTTCTTTCTTCTCTCTAATCTCAATCAATCATCTAAAGTTGCAGGCCTCACTTCTCCAAAACAGCCATTAACAAAGATTGCCAAAGATGAAGAGAAAATTAATTTTGGGCAATGCTGATGCTGCAGTGACAGGACACCAGTAAATCATAAAATCTTAACTTTGTCAAATTTTAATTTTGCATATCTTACCTTTGAACCAAGTGTCTGTGCTATTTCATTTAAAAAGAAGAGGTAAAGATAATGTGCATTTATTAAAGTATCTTTATGCTAAATGTGACATTCACAAGTCACTAAAGGTCATTTGATGTGCTCTGTTCTGCTGCTGCCTTGTCTAAAGTATACAGAACTGAGTACTACACGAGTGGAGGGTCATTTGTTGAACAGTGAGAGGAAAAACACAGTTAGAGCTGACTGCAGTGACAAATTTTACACCTACATCTGATTCTTTTTAGGCATAATTATTTTTTCACTTGGCAGCATAAGTGCCCATATTTTTCACTGATTTTCATTAGCTGCTAAAACTCCTTTTTTTAGATGTAAATGTATTTTTCTTTTTTTTAACATATCCATTTACTTGAAGAATTTCACATTAAAATAAAAAGTGCATATTTTGGTGCTTGTATATTTTAATATAGTGTCACCTCTTTTGGTTCACTTACATCTTTTCTCCCGACTACTAGTGATTTAATTTTTCAGTCTTAACCTACAATATTTGGTGGCAGTTGTGGACTCAGCAGACCTATACCTGGTCTCTGGATGCTGAAAGTTTCCTTTGTCCTTTTTTTTCTTGCAGAACAAATTTTTCATCTTGGTCAATTGATAAGCTAGAGACAGAATGCTTGAGTAAAATTTATACATGATGATGCTCTGCATCCCTGCCTTCATTTAACCTTTTTTCTTTGGAAGGAGGCAGGGTTTCAGGATAGCATACTAGCAGTACTCTGTTTCCTAGTGGGCCCATGAGACTATGCTCCCTTTCTAACATAAGTCTCATTAATTGCAGCTGTAAGGTGAAAGGGATCCAGAATGGCAGGCATCTGCACTGCAGAGATTTTAAAATTCCAGTGAGGAGAATGAAGGAGTAGGGAAAGGGGGAGAATGGACGGCTAGGTAGTTTGTGACCATCTGGGATCACATGACTCAACACTTACAGAACACATTCAAAACGCTGCAGCGTCAAGAAAGAAAGAAAGAAAGAAAGAAAGAAAGAAAGAAAGAAAGAAAGAAAGAAAGAAAGAAAGAAAGAAAGAAAGAAAGAAAGATCACATATTTACACTGCAGCAAAGGTGAACTCTACGTTGTATTTAGACAGTTTGAATTAGCTGCATTTAATCCTTTTAGGTGATTTAGTTGATTAGGAGTGAAGAAATACATGGAGCAAGAATGCAGAGGGGTAAAGAAATGGAATTTAATTACAGGCCCACAGGGAGGACCCACGTGCTGAGCAGGTCATTAGCTGGAGGGGTCAGGAGCTGTTATTACACATGAGGCCCAAGCCAAAAGATGCACTAATACCTGTACACCACGACATTCATTAACACTGTTACGAAATTCCACTTCATTTTCTGCATATTACTGCTGTCTTGCACACGTAGGGTTAACCATGTTCCGGGAGGTGTGTTCATCTTCTCCACAAAGGACGCACTTTCAATAATATACTCTGGTAATTTTTAACAAATGCCTACATTTTGCTGGAAGATCAGGCATTTCCTTATTAAGAGATGACCTCATTATTTAATAAATCATTGTGCAGTAATAAATATCCATTGAAATTCTGAGATTAATTAGGATGGCCTACTAATTGCTGAGGTCAAAAGTTAAAGAAATGCGGGATGGCCTGAACAACGGTTCAAAAAATGTCACATACTTGGCTGTGTCATACTTTTGACAGAGTGAAGATGATTAGATCTGACTTAGTACACACCATTATGTAAGATTCTAGACATGCAGTGACCTCTTTATTTGAAACATACCAGTAGTTGTACCTTGTAGCACCTTCCCAGTTTCTCAAATTCATCTGTCAACTCCGACTCAAGGGTTCAAACGTGTGCATATTCACTTGGGCCACATAAAAGGAGGCACAAACTGCTCCTTTCACAGACTGTGGCCCAGCCTTTTCCATAGTTATGCATTTCCTGCAAAATCCAGTCCACCTGCCTTAAGCATTCAGAGCAGTTCACCTCCAACTCCCCATGTAACAATGTAACGTAATACACCTATGGAAATGCATTTCAGCAGAAACGTAGGTATGGAAGTCATTTGCTCGATACTCCAGTACAACACATCTTTGTTTCCATGCCAACAGACCAATTACAAATGCAGACACATTGCGATATTCCAAACAGAAAAGTCTTACTTAAGAGAAACACCAACTGCTTTATGTAAAGCAATCATTTTATTTACAGTTTATACAAGAAGAGTATTTAGGACAATCACTGTCTCCTCTGACTCAGGGGTAAACGGTTTCTATTTTTGCAGTCTGAACTTTGGACTTGTAATGATCTCATGCATGTACAGTACACCAAATGCATGTAACATGAGGAGATCCCCTGCAGCTGTTGGAGCAATCACAGACCATATCTACAATCCATGGGCAACTGGAGTTACATTTTTAAAGGCTGGACTTCTTCATGAGCTGCAATAAATTAATCTCTTGACAATCCATCACCCAACCTGATAATAAAATTAGCTTCATTACCATAAAGGAAGCAAGTGCAAGGGGTAACTGGCAAAAGCTTGAGAGTTCAGACAAGGGGATTTGATGACAGGGAAGTCCATCCAACTTACTGTATTTAAGCCCACTACTGCGTTTCAAGAGAGTACATAAGTGCCAGCAATGTTATGATTTGTTACTGAAGGGAAGACAAATCGTTAAAAATAAACCTCTCAGAATTCCAAGAAAGCTACTAATTGATCCTTTCAATTGATTTATTATACAATAAATACAGTCATATGAAAAGTTTGGGAACCCCTCTCAACCTGCATAATAATTTACTCTACTTTCAACAAAAAAGATAACAGTGGTATGTCTTTCATTTCCTAGGAACATCTGAGTACTGGGCTGTTTTCCAAACAGAGATTTTTAGTGAAGCAGTATTTAGTTGTATGAAATTAAATCAAATGTGAAAAACTGGCTGTGCAAAAATTTGGGTACCGCTGTAATTCTGCTGATTTGAATGCATGTCATTGCTCAATACTGATTACTTGTAACACCAAATTGGTTGGATTAGCTCGTTAAACCTTGAACTTCATAGACAGGTGTGTCCAGTCATGAGAAAAGGTATTTAAGGTG
Organism: Erpetoichthys calabaricus; assembly: GCF_900747795.2. Lineage (NCBI taxonomy): Eukaryota > Metazoa > Chordata > Cladistia > Polypteriformes > Polypteridae > Erpetoichthys > Erpetoichthys calabaricus. The sequence goes on along the minus strand of NC_041398.2, from coordinate 200,502,003 downwards.
GTCAATTGCAAGTTGTGCTTCCCTTTGACTCTCCTCTGAAGAGTGACAGCATGGGATCCTCAAAGCAACTCTCAAAAGATCTGAAAACAAAGATTGTTCAGTATCATGGTTTAGGGGAAGGCTACAAAAAGCTATCTCAGAGGTTTAAACTGTCAGTTTCAACTGTAAGGAATGTAATCAGGAAATGGAAGGCCATAGGCACAGTTGCTGTTAAACCCCAGTCTGGCAGGCCAAGAAAAATACAGGAGCGGCATATGTGCAGGATTGTGAGAATGGGTACAGACAACCCACAGATCACCTCAAAAGACCTGCAGGAACATTTTGCTGCAGATGGTGTATCTGTACATCGTTCTACAATTCAGCACAATTTGCACAAAGAACATCTGTATGGCAGGGTGATGAGAAAGAAGCCCTTTCTGCACTCACGCCACGAACAGAGTTGCTTGTTGTATACAAATGCTCATTTAGACAAACCAGATTCATTTTAGAACAAAGTGCTTTAGACTGATGAGACAAAAATTGAGTTATTTGGTCATAACTAAAAACCTTTGCATGGCGGAAGAAGAACACCGCATTCCAAGAAAAACACCTGCTACCTACTGTCAAATTTGGTGGAGTTTCCATCATGCTTTGTGGCTAGTTCAGGGCCTGGGGCCTTTGTTAAAGTCGAGGTTCAGATGAATTCAACCCAATATCAACAAATTCTTCAGGATAATGTTCAAGCATCAGTCACAAAGTTGAAGTTACGCAGGGGTTGGATATTCCAACAAGACAATGACCCAAAACACAGTTTGAAATCTACAAAGGCATTCATGCAGAGGGAGAAGTTGATTTGAATATCATCAAAAATTTATGGGATGATTTGAAGCAGGCTGTCCATGCTCGACAGCCATTAAATTTAACTGAACTAGAGAGATTTTGTATGGAAGAATGGTCAAAAATACCTCCATCCAGAATCCAGACACTCATCAAAGGCTATAGGAGGCGTCTAGAGGCTGTTATATTTGCAAAAGGAGGCTCAACTAAGTATTGATGTAATGTCTCTGTTGGGGTGCCCAAATTTATGCAGCTGTCTAATTTTGTTATGATGCATATTGCATATTTTCTGTTAATCCAATAAACTTAATGTCACTGCTGAAATACTACTGTTTCCAGAAGGCATGTCAATATTAAAAAGAAGTTGCTACTTTGAAAGCTCAGCCAATGATAAACAAAAATCCAAAGAATTAAGAGGGGCTCCCAAAATTTTTCATATGACTGTAAATTAAACCAAATGATAAGATAAATTTACTATAATTAACTAACCTAGAAACAGAAATAGGGAAAAGAACATAAGGGAAAAGAATAAGACAAAAAGAAATACAACAAAAAGGTGAAGAATAAAAGCAACATATTTGCTGCTAACATAGCAAAAATGGAAGGCCTAAAAGGTCAAAGGAAAAGAACCAGATGATGAAAAATTCCTAATCAGGAAAAACACATTACAAATCTTGAGGGAACATGCATCTAAACCCAATAAATAACTAAAAACAACATATTCAGATAAGCTAAGCAAGAACACATCAACATTGTTTATTCACTATTTTGGGTGTTTCCACCTTCAATACAGCACATGATTTACTTCCAGTAATCTGTAAGATTGCCACGGGAAAACAACATATCTTCACAAAATGGCTGTGCCCATTAACAAAGTGAGATACCAAAATGGCAGCAACAAAAACGTTAATAAATAAAAATACAAATTTATCAATGGTCCAAGATCAAAATGAGGGTATTTAACCATGTCCACATCTTAACAGGGAATATATCAAAACCTCAGAATCATAAGAAGGTCTTAACAGAGAGTAGGAGTGGGAGACAGGTTGATTGATCCTGTACACCAGATACATACTGTATCTTCTTCTGGTATGGATTTCATATGGAGTAGCATATGAAAAAAAAAGTATGCTAAAAATTAGAGGAAAACTTGAAACAAATTTAAACCTGAAGATCTGTACAGTAATCCCTCACTACTTCGCGGTTCACTTTCGCGGATTCACGACTTCGCGGGTTTTTAAATACAAGTGATTGCCCGCCTATCGCGGAAGTTATGTTCCAGACCCATCAGCAACAGGAGAAAATCTGCGATATAGAAAGACCATATAAATAAACATTTTTATAGTTTAAGCCTTAAAATACCCATCCCACATGCTTTAAACACATGTAAACTTATAAAACACACTTTGTTAACACATATGATATGTGGATGTCGGGCTAAGGATATGAGTAACATCTCACTATTATAAAACATTTTAACTTCACGCAAGACAAGACAGTGAGACAGGAAAATTGGTGATGTACAGGCTTAAAATTATTGACACGCAGAGCGACAAGCAGCACAAAGCCAGCACAAAGTCCACTTCTCCTTAGCGTTCATTCAGCTCCCCACCCCCTTGACAATGCGAAGTGGCAAGAGCGTACTGCGCTTCCGGGGAGGGGGGGTTTAAGCGAAGGTGCGTTCAGCTCTCTCACACACACACACACAAACACACACACTCCTCCTCCTTCCGAACGCGCAGAGCGACAAGCAGGCATTTTGGCAGAAGCAGCACAAAGTCCATTTCTGCTCAGCGTGAGTTCAGCTGCCCCCCTTCACAAAGCGAGTGCAGACACATTGACGTCTGATCTCTGCGTGCAGTGTGCAGTGTTGGTCTGAGGTGTTTAAGAATGTAGAAAGTGTTTAAGAGCATAGGAAGTGTTTATAAGAGTGTGGGAAAGGTTAACAAGAGAGTGAGAAAGATTTATAAGAGTGTGGGAAGGGTTTATAAAGCCTTAAAATATGTATAAATAATAAAATAAATATAGGTCGCTACTTCACGGATTTTCACCTATCGCGGGGGGCTCTGGAACGTAACCCCCGCGATAGGTGAGGGATTACTGTACTTGTAAAGGGAAACAGGAAATATTATTTTCTGTTAGTATATAACTGTCTTAAAAGAACTGTATATGACCTGTTTGCAATAAATGGGCCTACACCTTTAAGAACAATACCCAGAGTGCTGTGGGATTTAACACAACTGGTGAGCTGATGCAAACATTAGATAGGATTGGTAGATGCCATGTCTTGTGCTGTGTTTGCTTGGCAGTAGTGACATCAGCAACAGGACAAGCAAATAAGTGAATAAGAAAAAAAGCAACTTTTATAGATTCAAGATAAAAAATTCATCCCAAATACCTCAAATTGTCTCTGTTTGAGTAGCAAAGCATTAAGAAGCATTTTGATTGATAAGAGGTCCCCCAGTGTGCGCAATTAATCAGTAGTGCATTTATTATTTGTTAAAACATACTTTCACATTTCAAAAAGTACATACAGATACATTATAATGGTATCTATTGAAACTGTCAGAACTTTCGATTACACCGTGATATCATTCATTTTGGACATGCCATTAACTCCTAGCAGAGTCAACTGGAGAATGTAAGATGTCAAAACCTTAATATGAAACAGAAGTCAAAACCAGAAATCTTTATAATGATACCTTTAGGATTTTGATAAATACACTATTTGTCTGGCCACACACAATCATTTTTAACCAAACCAAAGACCAAACCACAGAACTGAAAAGAAAACCGTTCCAAATTGCCAGAACAAAACAAGCTTTAATTAATGGAATCATAAGAAAAAGTGGGCATTAGCCTTGACACAGCAAAGAGCTGTGGCAAGCATTAGTCTTTTTATGTCCCTTAGGTGACTGCAGTCCAAACAGCTACAACACATTAGAGCAATGACCCTATGGAAAACTCATTCCCTTTTGACTTCACAGAGAAGTGAACACGATCAACAATAAAAAGGAAAGATCAGTAAGGTCTAAACAAAGAACAGATAAGAGTGATGCACATGCATTATCCTGACAACCAGAAGGTCTACTTAACATGTCAATCTAAATGCCTGCTGACAAAAATATTCTCATTGTAATCAAAGTTACAACTGCTGTGCAAAAGTGATCAATTTACACCAATGGCTAATAATTTGACAAAACAAAAGGAAGCAGAGATGGAAATAAGAAATGTAATAGATGTTATGTTTCAGCCAGAGTTCCTCCCCAGGCTTGTGTTCAAATCCCCTTCTTATCTGCTCATGTTTGACTCCTTTGTTAATTGTGTTATTTATGTTCATTTGCATTATTATGTGTTTTTAGGAGTTTATCATTTAGATTATATGTTTCCATGATTGTTCTACCATGTTCTTTTTTATTTTACACCTGTCTATCTTCTTTAAGGGACTGCTCTAAAATCACACAGTTCCTTGAGTACATTGTATGCGTTGGGCATTGGTGAATTCTCATTGATTAATGCTTTGCTTTTTGCTGATTTAAGATTTTGAACTCTTTGCTCTATTTTATGACCTCTCTTTGGATTTGTTCTATTCTGAGGGCCTGCTCTCCAGCTACCTTGGAGACCTTACTCTGGGATTTTGTTTAAAGTAACTCCTCAGATCACAACAATAGAATCCTCACCAGCAATTTGGACACAGCAGGTAGATTAGAGTGAACACAAGCATTTTAAGGTGACTGATAAATCATTGTAACTGCTAATGGGCAAAACCATGGGCGTATGATATTAGTGTAGTCAAGTTCTATCTGTTTTCTTTGTACCATGTATGCAGACACTGTGAACAGACCTAGATGAATTACCAGACAGCGACCAAAGTAACAGGCACATGAAAAACAGACTAAATACATTACTGCCTGAAGCTCAGTGTTTGGTTTCATGCACCGTGCATGTTTAGCAAAGCATGTCAAAAATGGACAACATTGTACTAGAAAACAGAAAATCTGAGTTTTTCTGCTCATGAATGTCAGTTGTTAAGAACTCACAAAGTCAACATACTTAGAATACCCTGTGCTAGATGAGATTCTGAAATTACAGATTCGTCACAAGAAACAGCCATATATGAGAAGATAGTTCATCTTTGTTGATTCAAGGACAATACAGATGCTAGGCCAGAAACTGCTCATTGATCTCACAGCTCTTTAGATTGTGGAATAAAATGAACATTCAGACCACTCTCGGCAACAATCATATGAAGATATGTGGCAAAATGCCGTGGTACATGGTCCAGTTTTTGACATGTATGGGATTGTGGGTATTTTTTGCAGTGGTACATGGTCCTGTTTTTGACATGTATGGGATTGTGGGTATCTTTTCAATTATATATGAAGTAATCGTGTGGACAATTGTGTGCCTCTGAAGTGGTCCTTCTCTGAGCCAGGGTTGTTATGCTGCCCACTTGAAAGTATAATTTTGTTTGCTGTAAAACTTGAAGTTATCATCAACCCAAACATGCAAGAAAAACAGACTGACACATCTGTAAAGTACTGTCTTACCCATCTTACCACCCACCTGTCCGACATTGAAGTTCTAAATTCAGCATAACAGACTTAAGATCTGAATCTGTTACAGGAGGCAGTATAAAAGAAAGGACCCCATTTAAGCTCACCAGCAACAAAGCACAACATAAAAACAGAATTGGGTTAGAAGTGGAGTAGGGATATTCAGGTTTTAAAAAGGATAAAACAAATATAAAAAAAATCTAATAACAAAAACATTCAAAATTATTGAGACACATTAAAAAAAACTGAGTATCAGCCAAGCATTAAGTAATTTCTGGCCATTGGCTTACTTTGACAAAGTACATAAATCAAGAAGGGTGTGCAAGAGAAAATTAATCTTTCTCAGGCTATTTAAATTGAAAAGTAGTTATTTTAAATCCTTCTTTTTCTGAATGTATCCAGGTATAGTAGGATAAGAAACAGAAAATGTAATCAAAAAGCAAAAAATATACTTTTAATATAGTATTTGTAGTTATAATTAATTGTGAATTTCCCCTTGGGATTAATAAAGTATCTATCTATCTAATTAGGGTGATAAGCTAAGCATTTCGACTGAACTGCCCCAACAGTAATTTTCCTTTCCTTTATTAACTGATTACAATGAACAAAGTTACAATAGCTTGCTGTATTTTATACATACGCTCATATAAAATAATTGTGATTTCTCCTGATTAGTTAAATAATTTTAGAGAAGGCTTGTCTTATCGATCTAGTCTATACTTTTAGCTCTTCTGGTCACAGTGGAGGGGTCAGTGTGGGGGCTATTGGAAAGGCAAGACAAGGTTCAGGGATAAGAAGTATGAACTACAGGATCTTTAGGCCTACACATTAGCCAGACCTCATCACTATGTGTTACTGTAGGTCCATCGGATAAGAATTTCTAGAGGAAATGTTAGTAACGCTAGGGTCACTTCTGCCTCTAGACCTCTCACCATGTCAGCAGTGAAACACAGACTGATAACCCTGAAGGTTCTACCCCAGGCCTGGTCCTAGACTATAGATGAAGGACGATCTCACTTTTAAGAAAATATGGGAAACATTATTCTATACAAAAGTGACTGTCTCTTACCAGCTCACCAAGAAACCGGGAGCGATGTCTGCAGGTGTGTGAAGCTTCTTTACAGGTAACTAAGTCAGTGTTTTTTTAAACTGCTGAAAGTGCATGAACACAGTATGTTTAAGCATTTTGGAATGCAAATCTCTTATTTGCATTACAAAGACAGAAATAGACAATGGATATGATTTCCTTTGTTTTCTGTATAGCCAAACCATTCACTTCATGTTGTATACGGTGCCAAAGCAGAAGGCTTAGCAATGTGCTAGCATGGTAAACATACAGATTTGTGTGAGTATTTACTTACTTTTCCTTTTGGCAGGAGCCTCCTAATCTCTACTCTGTCT